>NC_063204.1:366249-451249 GCF_017589495.1 Alosa alosa
ACAGCTTTTTTACTCTTTTTTCAGGTGTTTAACAGTAAAAGGCGCACTGTTCTTAGCAGTTATGCTGAAGGCAGTGAGATTAGGCATTGCATCCTACACTCACTCTGTTTGGAACATCGCAGTTCGGGTTTCAAGATTGATAAGGTTCAGTTAATGGATCGTCTCAAAGTTGGGACAACCAAACAGCAGTGTAAGCAAATCTTTATTGTTAGGCTACCATAACTGTTTTTTTCTCTAGGCCTAGGCCTATCACAAATCCTTAATGTTAGGTTACCATAGCTACCTGGGCCTATGGCAAATCCTTAATGTTAGGTTACCATAGCTACCTGGCCTATGGCAAATCCATCAGCTTAATGTTAGGTTACCATAGCTAATTGGCCTGTCACAAATGTTAGCCCAGGTAGCATTATGCTTAACTTAACATTAAGGACGGTTTAGTGAAGCCGATAATGCATTTAAAGCAGTGTTACGTATGGTGAACCTAATGCATTTTAAGGATGGTTCACGGCCCAGGTGGGAAGCCAACATTGCAGTGTTCACGCGGTTGACCAGGCCCAGGTAATGCATTTAAACCCATCGCAACCCGGTTAGGGAAGTTGATAATGCATTTAAAGCAGTGTTCACGTCGCGTGTTGGGCAGTGAAGCCGATAATGCATTTAAAGCAGTGTTCACGCCGCTGCGGTTGGGCAGTGAAGCTTATAATGCATTTAAAGCAGTGTTCACGGGTGCAGTGTAGCAGATAATGCATTTAAAGCGGTTCTGTTGGGTAGTGAAGCCGATAATGCATTTAAAGCAGTGTTCACGTTGGGTAGTGAAGTTAATGCATTTAAAGCAGTGTTCACGCCGCAATGCATTTAAAGCAGTCACGGCTGTTGGGAGCTGATAATGCATTTAAAGCAACGCAAGGCCCACGTTTATAATGCATTTAAAGCAGTGTTCACGGTTGCAGTGACGCCGATAATGCATTTAAAGCAGTGTTCACGCCGCTGTTGCAGTGAAGCCGATAATGCATTTAAAGCAGGTTCAGTGACGCCGCATTTAAAGCAACGCTCACGCCGCTGCGGTTGGGTAGGGCCGATAATGCATTTAAAGCAGTGTTCACATCATGCAAGCCAGAGTCGATTTATGGCCAGAGCGTTTTGCTCTGTTAAGGTATTTCTGTTCCCACCCAGACGAATGGCCAGAGCTGTTTGCGTTAAAATGGTGTGTTTAGCAGCCAGAATTTAAAAATCCTGGGGGTGAAATCTCCCTCATCCCAGAACTTTAAAAAAAAAACGCCTCTAGAGAAGCTTGAAACGCCTCTAGAGTAGTCGTGTAGAGTAGCTTGAAACGCCTCTAGAGTAGTCGTGTAGAGTAGCTTGAAACGCCTCTAGAGTAGTCGTGTAGAGTAGCTTGAAACGCCTCTAGAGTAGTCGTAGAGTAAAAGCGAAACGCCTTCAGAATAGTCGTAGAGTAGCTTGAAACGCCTTAGAGAGTAGTAGTCGCGGTAGAGTAAAAGCTTGAAACGCCTCTAGAGTAGTCGTGTAGAGTAGCTTGAAACGCCTCTAGAATAGTCGTGTAGAGTAGCTTGAAACGCCTCTAGAGTAGTCCATCGTGCAGAGTAGCCACCGGTCATTTTATTCATTTATTTTTATTTTTTTGGGTGGGGAGGTAATTAGCGCCTGGGCCATGGTGCGTACTATGGAATACAACCCTTGCAGTGCCCCTGTGTCTGTGTATATGAGTATCTGTGGATAAGCTTGTGTGTGTGTGTGTGTGTGTGTGTGTGTGTGTGTGGTCCTGTCTTGTTGTGGTAGTTCTCTGTGACTCTTTGCTGATGTCACGTTGTATGTTCTGTGATAAGATGATTGACGCCAACCAACGCTGGGATGTGGGCGAGGCTGTTGCCTGGGTAACGCGCCTGTCGGAGTTCCAGCCGCTGTGGATCGAAGAGCCCACCTCTCCTGATGACATCCTCGGCCATGCCCACATCTCTAAGGTTACTGTTACTCTATTCTAGTGTATGTAAAATATTACTGCTTCACACACACACACACACACACACACACACCACCTATCTAACACATACTGTATTTTCCAGACTATAAGTTGCTCCGGAGTATAAGTCGCATCAGTCAAAAAATGTGTCATGAAGAGGAAAAAAACATATATAAATTGCACTGGACTATAAGTCGCATTTATTTCGAAAATCCAAGACCAAGAACAGACATAAACTGGAAAGGCAAGTTATTCAACTACACAATAGCACACAGAACAACAGGCTGAATAGGTGTCCGGTAGGTATGTTAACGTAACACAGTTATTCAGCTACACTATTTAGCCAGCTTGATGTTGGTTAGCTTGGTGACAAGGAAATTAAAATGTCAGTTTCTGGTCACACAGTTTGTTGTGATGTCTCCTTTCTGGCAGATGTGGAATATTAACGATAAAGACGCTTGTTTGCTTACCCTCATTTGATGTGGAATATTAACGATGACAATAAAGACGTTTGTTTGCTTACCCTCGTTTGACTTGCCATTGTCCTTTGCTGTGTAATTTGTTAGCTAGATGCTAGCGGTTGGCTTTTTTGGTGTTGTTCATACCTGGGTGGCTGAATAGGCTAAATTAACATAACAAGCCAGCGAGTCACAAGCCTAGAGCGCCCTCTCGCGACTGGAGACGGTAATGTTTACTTCTTGGTCAGCAGGAATTAACATTTAACAACAGGTTAAATTATATATATTTTTTTATATATAAGTCACACCTGACTATAAGTTGCCAAACCAGCCAAACTATGAAAAAAAGTGACGTATAGTCTGGAAAATACGGTACTATGGGAAAACTGATGTCTACGGTATGATGTTAGCAAAGGCCTGACGTTAAACTAAATTAGCTTACGTAAGCTAGCAGGCTAACGGTATAAATTAGTTTAACGGCCGGCAGACATATCAGACCAGACGCTATTAATGGTTACAACAATGGCATAATCAGATAGTAAATTGTTTATTTCTCATCTCAAATCTACAAATCTAAGCAAAATAAGGTCACACAAATGACCTGTTAAACAGATTCAGTCATTACCGATGTCATCCGCCATGTTTGTTTACCTTTCACAGCTGTTTCAGACGTTGCCGCAAGCGAGGCTGCCTCCAAAAATGACCGTTATTTGGGAATTCTAAGATATCTTAGAAGGCAGCAGAATATGTTTTTTCGGTTTCGAACCGCACTTGCTGCCTTGCTCCCCAGTTAGATATCTTAAAAGACAGCAACTTTACCCGTTTGGAACACACCCATAGACTGGAAAATACGGTACTAAAGTGACGTATAGTCTGGAAAATACGGTACTATGGGAAAACTGATGTGAGTATGTAATGTAATGAAAATGTAATCTGTGTGTAGTGTGTGTGTGTAATGTAATCTGTGTGTAGTGTGTGTGTGTGTGTGTAATGTAATCTGTGTGTGTGTAATGTAATCTGTGTGGTTCTTTTTTTTGTTGCATGCATGTGTGTATGTGTATGGTGTCTGTGTGTGTTGTTGTGTGTGTCTCTCTAACTGTGTGTGTGTTTGGATGGTGTGTCTCTCTAACTCTGTGTATGTCTATCTATTTGTGTGTATGTATGGTGTGTCTCTCTAACTCTCTGTTTGTGTGTGTGTGTGTGTGTGTGTGTGTGTGTGTGTGTGTGTGTGTGTGTGTTTAGGCTCTTGCTCCGCTGGGTATTGGAGTAGCTTCTGGAGAACAGGTTAGTGTTCCTCTCTTTAATATAATCCCTCCAGGAGAACAGGTTAGTGTTTATAAGTATATACTGTTTATATACAGAACATTTTGATCCCGTGAGGGAAATTTGGTCTCTGTATCCCAATCCGTGAATTAGTGAAACACACTCGGCACACAGTGAGGTGAAGCACACACTAATCCCGGCGCAGTGAGCTGCCTGCAACAACAGCGGCGCTCGGGTAGCAGTGAGGGGTTAGGTGCCTTGCTCAAGGGCACTTCAGCCGTGCCTACTGGTCGGGGTTCGAACCGGCAACCCTCCGGTTACAAGTCCAAAGTGCTAACCAGTAGGCCACGGCTGCCTCTATGTCTTTAATATAATCCCCCCAGAAGAACAGGTTAGTGTCTATGTCTTAAAATATTTAATATCATCCCTCCAAGATTTTGTGATGTTGCCATCACAACAATTAACGCAAATTCAACCAATCCCAGCAAATTCTGGACAACCTTGCAATTTTGTCCAAACGCCGCAACTTTTCCGCAAATTTGACCAATCATCGTAGTTTCCCTGTGAAACTACCACAACAGTCCCACCACCACCAGAGACTGCCCTATAACTTGTTCGTTCCTCTGCAGTTTTGATGACAACAAAAAAAAGGCTAACGTTAATCATCTGCTGACTTGCGTCTGAACTCGCGAGATGAAAAGGACAATGTCGGAAATGTGTTAAAAATTATTACTTAATTAATAATATCATTCATTAATAAATAATAAATAATTTCGAATCGGGTTTGGGAAAAAAAGTTTGGGAACCGCTGCAGTAGGCTATGCAACCATTTGGCAAACTTTTATATCAGGAGATATCCTTCTTAGCTCTTGTCATGTTTGCTTGTAGTTTGTGTAGTGCTTACCAAAATCATAGAAATGAATAACATTGCAAGACACTTATCTGTTCTATGATCCAAAAAAGATCATTCAAGTAATTTTTTTGACATTTATTTTTAACAAATGACATAGAAAACATACCGAATTGCATCCACATATTCTAATGCAGTACGTGTAACAGGTGTGATCTTGCGTTGTGTAGTTAAGCACCATACAAGAGGATTCCCAGTGAAGTATTTTTATTCTGGTAATAGACAAAATAATGCAATCATTCAACGGTCTTGAATAATGATTGGCAATGCTGCAGCTAGAAATATAGAAACTCTTATGTTAGCATATACAGTACATCTTACATAGTAGTTAGCTAACCTAGCCTACTACGCAGCCTACATGTCATTATCAAAACAAATACAATGAATGTGCAAATCTCTGATCATACAAAAGTCTATCAGTATCCCTAGGTACATATACATTAATATAAGAACATTTTTGAAACCAAGACAACCATTATTATTAAAATAATCTACAGTGTGCATGTACTCGTGACCTTCCTCTTGCCCAGGCAAGATAAACTAGGGAAGAGCAAAAGCTGGCCATTCCCATTATAAGAACAAGCTTGGTCACTTAAAGTGACAGAACACAATTTCCCCATACACATATACATTTCTGGTGCAATGGCAAGTGGAAGCATTATTAACCATGTTACATACGCACAAAGTTATTTCCACTCTTAGCCAAAAACATTGAGATGAAAGCCTTCCAATCCACTCAGTACTGTAATTAGGCTACTCTCACCTCCTTAAAGTGACAGGCACTCAATTAGACCTGCACACATCTTTAATAAGATCAATACTCAATTAGACCTGCACACATCTTTAATAAGAACACCAAGAAGATCAGTGTGATTTTTCTCTTACTACCCTTAGAACACTACAACTTCCATTGCAATTTTTTAGAAAAAATGTTGCTGCAAAATCAGGCAGAAGATATATTTGTATAGCACCTTTAAAATGTAAAGCACTTTGAGCTGCATTCTGTGTGTAAAAGGTGCTATACAAATAAATATTATTATTATTATTATTATTATTATTATTATTATTATGTGAGAGGAGGAGCGGCTACAGTAGAACGGAGAAAGCCAATGTGTGCTTCTTTTGCCGATATATTTACCAATATCTTCTACATTGCTTATCCAAACAACGCTTCTTTTGCCGATATATTTACCGATATCTTCTGCATTGCTTATCCAAACAACGCTACTTTTGCCGATATATTTACCGATATCTTCTGCATTGCTTATCCAAACAACGCTTCTTTTGCCGATATATTTAACGATATCTTTTGCATTGCTTATCCAAACAACGCTTCTTTTGCCGATATATTTAACGATATCTTTTGCATTGCTTATCCAAACAATGCTTCTTTTGCCGATATATTTAACGATATCTTTTGCATTGCTATTTCAAACAACGCTACTTTTGCCGATATATTTAACGATATCTTTTGCATTGCTTATCCAAACAACGCTACTTTTGCCGATATATTTAACGATATCTTTTGCATTGCTTATCCAAACAACGTCAAACTATATTTAACTGCATATCTTTACATTGCTATTTCAAAAGAAACCCAAACTGGTTTGAAATCAATCGGACAAACTGTTTCGAGTTTGAAATCAATCGGACAAGACAGACAGACAGACAAACAGACAGACATTCCTGTTATTTATAAATAGATAATAGGGAAATGGAATAATGCCTAGTGTGTGTGTGTGTGTGTGTGTTTAGTGTCATAACAGGGTGATGTTTAAGCAGTTTTTCTTGGGCAGGCCGAGAAGCATGCTCATGGCCAGCAAGTTTAATGGTGAGTTTGTCCAGCCATCATGCTCATGGCCAGCAAGTTTAATGGTGAGCTGTGTGTGTGTGCAGAGTGGGCATAGATAGATAGATCAGATAGAGAACTTTATTGATGGCAATCAAAATGCTCATGGCCCACAAGTTTAATGGTGAACTGTGTGTGTGTGTGTGTGTTTAGTGCCATCCTGCTCATGGCTATCAAGTTTAATGGTGAGCTGTGTGTGTTAGAGAATATATATCTTATGGTGAGGTGTGTGTTAGAGTGTATATTTTATGGTGAAGTGTGTGTGTGTGTGTGTGTGTGTGTGTGTTGCAGTGTTAGAGTGTATGTTTGATGAGGTGTCCTCATGCAGGAGGTGTAGGCTGTTTAAATGGTGAGGTGTGTGTGTGTGTGTGTGTGTTAGAGTGTATGTTTAAATGGTGAGGTGTGTGTGAGCTGGTTCAGCATCTCATCCTCTTTGACTACATATGTGTGTCCGGCAGTCTGGAAAAAAGGTTAGTTACACACTCACACACACATATTCAAATATTATTCATATTTTAATTAATAATTAACTTCATATGTGATGGATTGCCATATTTATGTCATACATGTGTGTGTGTGAAGGATGTGTGAATATGTGGACCATCTCCATGAACACTTCAAGAACCCCACCATTATCCACAACGCCCACTACATGCCTCCTATGGTATGTCACGCAACACACACAACCCCACACACACACACACAACCCAAACACAACGTCCACTACATGCCTCCTATGGTATGTCACGCAACACACACACACACAACAACCCACTACATGCCTCCTATGGTATGTCACGCAACACACACAATCCCAAACACACACAACTCGCAACTCACACCAGGGGCGGCCCTAGCAGTTGAAAACATTCAGGGCTTGGCCCATAGAGTCTACACAGTTCTCATAACTCTGCCTGCCCTTGCTTGAATAGTATGGACTATTATATTTTGACAATTAAAGGATGTAATGATCTACAATTGCTATGTTGACATATCTGTTTGCTATTAAAAACGAACTATAGGCTATAGCCTGCCTAGCCCTAGCCACCTAGCAGAGTGCCTAGCCTAGCCACCTAGCAGAGTGGCATTTTAAATAGCAATAGCATCATATGGTGCATGTAGTGCTTAACTTAGTACAGTGAATCATTGAAGACTCACTAATTTGATTCTATATAGGCAAAGTAAGTATAGGCCAGGGCCTGTTTCCCGATAACGATGGATACACGCACTTATGACGGTTTTCTAGGATTCGTCTTAAGATTGTTCATTTGGTTTTTCTGACTGCTCTTAATAGGGTTGCCACATGCACTGGATTTCCCGGGATTGTTCTCTTTTTTGAGTGACTGTCCCGGATAATTAAAAATATTTCCCGGGACACACATTGTCCTGGTTTTTGGTGAAAATTAACTTCTGCATCAGGGCAAATATATAGGTGAGAAACTATAGGAAATGTTTCAACATTGTATTCACCACGCGCATTACGCACAAGGGCTCCAAGAGACAAAGGGAGTACCAAAATGTAGCCAATAAATAGCTTTACTGCTAACTGCTTTTCTCTCTTCGAGAATGTTTACGATGTCAAAATGCACCAACTTCGTGTTACATGCAAGGATGATCATGCAGCAGCATCTAACTTACTTACTCTAATTAATTGGGAACGCATCTTGAGTGTGCACCAGAGAGAGAGAGATAGACTGGCAGGTTCCAGGTATCATTATTGATATCCCCTTTGAAAATATAGGAAACTTATAACTTATAACTGCTTGTAACAACTTAATATTATGCACAGTATTGTTAATATTGTGTTATCAAAGTGGCACAAACAAACAAGGCTAGTGTTTATGGATTAGCCTTATATCTTAAGAGCTGGTGAAAGGATTTTATGAGAAAGCGTAGACTGAGCGACCTTAAAGTGACCATGCATGCACCATATAGCCTGTTTAACAGCATACAATTAGCAGCATTTCCTAAATATATATTATTTAATGGGGGGGGGGGGTCCCGGATTTTCATAAATCAAATGTGGCAACCCTAGCTCTTAAGGGGAGCTGTCCGCGTTAATAGTTCTGAAATATCCTCTAATTTGATGGTGATATCAGGGACTTGGATATTTTATTAATTCACATCAATACAAAAATAGAAACACTTTTACATCTGCATGTAAGTGTCCCAAGTAGGCTATATACCAGACACCAACATAAATAATTGTATTTATTTAAGATTAGATTGTTGCACCGTTTTTATGTTTGTTGGAAGATATAGGCTTAGGCTATAGCTTACTCAGTCATGTCAGTTTTTTGGTGGCCGTCTCACAAAACCACCCTTGCAACTGTGGGCCGGCGGGTCGACGGCCTCAGTGTCAGAACGAGTGTAACGAATTGCTTTACTGCATTCAAATACACATACACGCCAGGCACCGGCTAGAAAAAGGTAGCGATGGAGTTTCTCAGACATTAGTCATGACAAAGCCAGCGAAAAAGAAGCAAACCCCGAGAAAACAGTAAGGAAATTGCCAATACTGCATAGTTTACCTTTAAGTCCCATAGACCTATTCTTAAAAAAAATATTGTGAAGCCAAATCAGCGAAGTTATCCACCAAAAATATTTTTCAGTGTGTATACAGTAATAATCTTCTAACTGTAAAAATGTCAGGCCCTATTTTGCCGAAATTTATTTTTGTTTCATAAATGGACTACAAAAGAAGTCATGTGACTTTACCCTCCGACGTTACTCATGGTAGCATGGTTTGTTTATTAGCCTGGTTAGCATTGACACTTAACACTTACTGCCAGCTCTTCATTAGAGTAGGAGCACAACACAAGTTATCCAGACATAAAGGTAATCACCACGCGGTTTACATCGCGCTCCGTTATTACAAAAATATGTTAAGCCAGTCAAGCAAATAATAGATATAGATAGATACTAAATTGATCCCCAAGGGGAAATTCCGAAATTGCCGTTTTGATCAGTTAAAGATGAAGCGCCCAAACCGATGATGTCACATGCAACTGTAGTTGTTACAAAAAAACTCAAAACAATTCAACTGATTCTAAAAATATGGTATGACCACTAGAAGCAATAGAGGTGAGTGACCCCAGTGCCTAGCAAATGGAAGGCATTCAATTAAGTTCCCAATGTGCACCGAGATATAATCCCATCCACTCGGCTAAACTCTACCAGGTGGCGCTGAGATTACTTTCCCTCCCTATAGCCCCGCATGGCCATACCTAACGACGCCACTGACTCACACAACACACACATCCCGAAACTCACACACTTAACCCAACACTCACAAACCCGAAACTCACACACACACACAATCCCCCCACAACTGAGATGTGTGTGTTTGAGAGCATATGTTAAATGGTTAGGTTGGTGTGCATGTGTTAGAGTGTATGTTTAAATGGTGAGGTGTGTGTGTTGTGTGTGTGTGTGTGTGTGTGTATCCCGACTCAGTCACAACCCGAAACACACACAACCCGCAGCTCACACATACAACACACACAATTATTCACTGACTACTTGCAGCAAAATGCCCCAGAATGCCTCAGTGTGTATGTGTGTGTGTGTCCTCCTCAGGCTCCAGGGTTCTCCTCGGAGATGGTGGAATCCTCTGTGGAAAAACACACGTTTCCTCAGGGCGAGGTGTGGAGGACCGTCAATCAGCTGTGACACACACACACACAACCTGAGATTTGGAACACACTAGCAAAAAATCACACTTTAAACAGAAAACTAACACTTGCTGCTATCCTCACTACAAGATCATTCTATGCTTAAGAGAGATTAGTAAACTATGGCTGATTAATGTTTGATTCATGAACTAATAGCGATTAATGTTTTTTTAATGTTTCTTTTTTTTTTAAATGTTCCCACACAAGAAACATCTGGGGCCTGTACTACGAAGCGGGGTTACTGGCTTATCTGGGTAACTTCGAGAGTAACTTGATCACGTGTGGCGTAACTTCCCGATTAACTCGTACTACGAATGGTGGATAGGTTTTAACCGAGGTATGCTGCCATGGCCATTTACGCTGCATCTCAAACCTGCTCCGAGCAGGTTATGTTCTTGGTTAACCCGAGGTTTCCGTTAACCACACCCTTTATAAGAACCACCCTTCTACTAACAATTCGAGACAATGTCGGCGTACCTGGATGATCCATAGCCTACGACATTGGGCCAAATCGTCGGGGGGCTCTCTTCGCAGAGGGCGAGGGGTTTTAGAGAATATATTCTCTATGAAGATATATATTGTCAGCCTTGGGAATATGTTATCTTTGTCAGATGATCTAGGCAGAAGTCTGTAATGTCACCCGTCATAGCAATGCCCTTACGTGGACATTCATGTATTCCACGTAACTAAATACTGTATGTCCAAAAATAAATCGGACATAGGCCTAGCCTAGGCTACAGTAGGCCTAATAAATTAAAATCACCATTTTAACAAACTTGTTGAATTGAATGTCATATTACTGTACCCTGCACATAAAGGCTACACATTTCCACAGCACCAGAATCCGACCGAATGCCTCCCTCAACCCCCTCCATAATCGGCCTTCCACTATTATTTGCGATGGCCAACTCCTCTGCTACTGTAAAACACTCTGGTGCCTTTCCTCCTACAGTAGTGTTCAAAGACACCTTTTTCTTGTTAGCTGTAAAACAAAGGCCAAGTGAAGGCTATAAGCATACTAGGCCTACATGTTTTCATAATTAAGAAATATTAATGCAAGCTATAACTATAAACCTACTATTCTGAATAATGTGTTTGTGTTTCACTTTCACCTGCTGCCATGTGCGTTTAGCAATGGTGTTGCATCTGAAATGTTCACAGGATTAGGCATACACTAAATCAGTCAATGGGGGCTACATTCAATTATCCTATTACTGTAATCTATATGCCCACTTCTGAATTGTGTTGCATCTGTAGGCATTTATCTGTACTCAAAATAGGCAATTTAATTATTTCAACTCATTTCAGACATTCCGCAAGCTATTAATCCTCCGTAACACATATTTGAAGAACATGTGGAAATAAAACTTTACTTTTAGGCTACCCGATCTGCAATACGTTGCCAACAGCCTTGCCTTGCTTTGTTCACTGCCGACGTATTTGATTTTTGTCGTAGAGTGGGTTTTAATTACTCATAACAATTGTGCATTCCTCATCCGTAAAATAAGGTGAACAGGTTATCACTGAAAGTGGTGACCTGCGCTACAACCCGCCCCTTTTATGTGAACGCGCACAAACTCCAATTAGGTTAACCCCGGCTCAACAAATCAACTTCATAATCAGCGTCGTAGTACCGAGTAACACCACTTAAGATAACCAGGTTTTGTCAACCCTGGTTTAACAAAGTAACCCTGGGTTACATCTGGGTAGGTTAAGCTCCCTTCGTAGTACAGGCCCCTGATGGTCATTCTGCTTCAGCTTTACCACAACAATAAACAAATAACTCAACTACCACAACCTTATCAATAAAGTCCCCTTTATTAATTGAATAGAAAAATACCATAGCAACAATTTACTCATATTTTAAAATACCGGAGCAACGATTTGACATTTATTTTATAATGTAACAGCAACTATTTGACTCCTATTTACAGTAGATGCTAAACAGCATTGGGACAGACACCAGGGTAGGCCAATAGAACAGGCCTAAAGGGGTGGGGGGGTGTGTCGTGTGTGTGGTACACATGTGCTTTATACACACACACACACACACACACACACAAATGTTCTTGTGTGCGAGTGTTCACACAGCCATCTGCATCTTAATAGTGGGATGAGGGTTGTAGTCCAGGATCTCAAAATCTTCGGCACGGAAATCATCGATGGTCTGCACCTCGCGATGAATCTGAAGCTTGGGGAAGGCACGAGGCTCCCTCTTCAGCTGTACACACACACACACACACGCATACACACACACACACACACACACACACACACAGTAAGAATGTCAACATTAACAACACTAGCTAAATGTGATGGCACGTAAACAAGATGCAGCCAGATCCACAACAAGGGCAGTAGACACGTAGACAGACGTACGCGCACACACACACTGACCTGTTCTTTGAGGGGCT
The DNA here is from genome assembly GCF_017589495.1 of Alosa alosa. Classification (NCBI taxonomy): domain Eukaryota; kingdom Metazoa; phylum Chordata; class Actinopteri; order Clupeiformes; family Clupeidae; genus Alosa; species Alosa alosa. Next base: position 378,796 of record NC_063204.1, read on the forward strand.
CCTCATGATTGCTGTAGATGTGAGCATCACCCAAAGTGTGAACAAAATCACCAGGCTGTGGGAGAAACACACTCAGTCACTTACACACTTCCCTCCACACACACACACTTCCAAAGAACACAACCCATGGTGACTCTATACCCACAGTCCCACCCCCACTGCAGAGGGTGTGTGTGAGCAAGGATTAAAGTTCTCCGTCGTACGACGGATTTCCGTCAATTTGATTTTAGAAATGTCATTTCAGATGGATGTAGATCCGATGACAAAATAAATAAGGGGGGGGCATTACCTTTTCTTTTCCTTTTTTTAACCCTTAGAACCCTAAGCTGTTTTAGGGCATTTTCACTACCTTTATTCATAAGGATTTATTCTGGTCATTGTGAGTGCCACACACACATATTATATATTGTTTTTTTCAGCAGTCTAGGCCAGCAGTCTAGGCTATCCAGATCTGCCATCATGTCATGTATTAGTACTAGCATTGATTTTATTTTGATTTTTAAAGGTGCCATGTGTAAGAATTGAGGTAAAAATATCCAAAAGATGAGCTACACGCATCAAAAGAATGAGAAGAAATAAGGGTGATGATGTCATTAAAAAAATAACAAGGTATAGTGCTGCAGAGATATCAACCTGAATTAGCATGCTAAATTACTAGCCACAGCCCGACAGGTGTCATAATACCAGTTTCGCCATGGGAGGCAGTATCACGGACAACATAACCGCTAACCAAACTGCAATACACGAGTCTCAGTTGTTACTCTAGGGTAAACCAGCTCACTTTCTGGAGGTATACTGCCCCCATTTTTTATGGAATGTGGAGTATGAATTGATTTTTGTCGGACATTACACATGGCACCTTTAAAGAATTAAAATATAAAAAGCGTATTATAAAAATTCTTATATTTTGACCTGTATCTCACCATAGCAAGCTCATAGCTCTACATGCATTTCATGTGTGTGTAGGGCAGACTGTCCTGAATCGGGCAATATAATTGCCATGTTGGAGGGATACTCTGGGGCTGAGCAATTTACAGAAATATGTGGTGTGTGATTTATGGAAATAAATGCCATTTTTCATTTAGTGATGAAAAATGACCTTTCTGCACTCCAGATATATGACACGAACTGATATGACCTGACTTGACCCAAGTTTGCGTGTTAGCATGTGTGCCATAATGATTCTCAACCCTTTACTGCATTGCCATGAACAAAGGAAAGGCAAAAAAGGTGTTTCTTTGTTCAACAAATTGGGATGCAATGTGAGCCTTGAATTGGATGCCATGCAGGAATTTGCTAGGATCTCAAAACCGGATTATGAACATGCTTTGCCGTAGACAAACACACGATAGCGTTGGATTATAAACATGCTTTGCCACAAAAACTTGGGGTAAGTCCAGCTATATGAAGTTATTAGGTAACACTCCATAATAAGGTGCCATAATAAATAGCAAACTAGTAATTACCTAACCCTTTGTTAATATTTGTTAATTTTTACCAACATATCTATTTGCCACAAGTTAGTTTTTTCATCATCAATTAAATATTTGTTGTTTGCATAAAATCTATATGTTAATGTTTTAGCAAATCTATTAACTAATATTGTATTAATATGTGTTAATAGTTAACTGTCTTTTTGGCACTAATTAACAGTTATTTCTTACATCATTTAAATGTTAAATGTTTATTTACAAACTATATGTTAGTAGAAAAGTTAATGACTTATTATTTAACAAATTTTTATTAAACTGTGCTTCTGCCTATCCCAATATGAACCACTCCCCATAGGACCCTTACAATAGATAGACAGATAGATACTTTATTGATCCCAAAGGGGAAATGCAATAAAGTTGGTTAAGCTTAATTAATATATTAGTAGTATATAGCTATCAGCGTGGGGCCCCTTATAATAAAGTTGGTTGACCTTAATTAATATATTAGTAATATATAACTATCAGTATGGGGGACCCTTATAATAAAGTTGGTTAAGCTTTATTAATATATTAGTAATATATAACTATTAGTCAGACGGTGAAGGGACTAAGACCAAAACTGGCTTATCACATTTATTCCTTTAGGAAAAGTTAAAACAAAACATGCCTTCAGGCACTGGCATACATAAAACAGCATCTGCACAAGCAAAATAAAAAGAAGTAGTTGAATGGGCTATATTACATGCATGATTCCTATACCATCACTGTCAGCCCTACTAGCAAGGGAGACATGCAACATGGAATGTTCAGGTGCACAGAACGAGTTTATTAATATTGTGAGACTCACTAAACACTCACAGACGTAGACCATACGGAGGTAATGCATAAACATAATGCTAAACTAAATGTACATTAATTTGCTGCTAGACTGAATTGCACTTTCCATGAGCACTAAGCTAAACTACACTGAATGCATGGAAAGTTGCTAGCAGAGTTTACAGCTAGTCACGTTAATGTTAGACTCGTGTGTATGAACTCCTGGTCATAATGAAAACATTAATAAACTTTCTCTATGATGCTAGAATTGCACCCAAATCCTGACAATACATGTAAAGTAATATAATACAGGTGGTATATCAACGTTTTCAACTTAAACATTTTACAGTTACAAAATTAAAACAAAGTGGAGAGTGCTTTATACAGTCAACCTACCCAATGCAAAGCATACCGCTTCTGATCAGCTATGGCAACAATACAAGGACAAAACGCAGCAGAGCTGCAGTATACCGTTTCTCCAAAGGGGGCTCCAAAACACCAATCTCAATAAAGCTGCTTAATTACGGCGAAAATCACATACAAACACTAAACCACATTTCTAACTCTGTTACACCCCCTCCCCTGAATTTCACCAAATTCAAGCAGCAATCAAATAGTACTTCCAAAGGCAAAGAGTACACTACTTTCAAACACTAGACAGAGGGTCACCAATTACAGGACAGCCAACCACAAAGGTATCCGATAAGGATGAAGTGGAAGACGAGGAGCGCAAACTCACACAACCAACCACTGGCAGTAGGGTGCCTTATACACCCCACAAGACCATAAAGCCATAAACCATAAATTCTCCACAAAGCTAATCAGAAAGGTTAGATAAATAATAATATGTCATTAACTTTTAGTATATAGTTTGTAAATAAACATTTAAATGATGTAAGAAATGTTAACTGTTACTGTTAATTAGTGCCAAAAAGACATTTAGTTAACTATTAACATATTAATACAATATTAGTTAATAGATTTGTTAAAACATTAACATACAGATTTTATGCAAACAACTAATATTTAATTAATGATGAAAACTTAACTTGTGGCAAATAGATATTTTAGTAACAATTAACAAATATTAACAAAGGGTTAGGTAATTACTAGTTTGCTATTTATTATGGCACCTTATTATGGAGTGTTACCAGTTATTATTTTGCTGTCACTTTGTCTGTTTTATAACCCAGAAGGATGTACTTGGCATCAAATGATAGCTCTGAGTAATGGGTGTGCAGCGTTGGTTTGTGTACATGACGTTAATATTTTGCAGTCACTTAGTCTGTTTTTATAAGCCAGTAGGATCAATATACATGGTACCAATGGATAGCCCTGTGTCTCCTCTTTCATCTGATATGCTTGGCATATCTATGCGATGACGGGTACGCGAGTAATTCAAACGAGAGTAATGGGTGCGCAGGTGAACGCAGAGAAGTATAGACTGTAAATATGCTATTTGATTTAATTTCATGATTTTTTTTTTTACATTTTCATACTTGATCGTTCAGACAAGTGCGTGGTCTCGTTGGAAAGCCCCACTTCTTCTCTGTCATGCTATAAAGGTTTCATCTCGCTGCGATGAACAGCCGCGGAGCAATGCAACAGAGAAGAAAGGGTGTGTTTTTTTAAAATCATTGATCCATTCATTTTTTCTATTAGTCTGACATCTCCCAGGTTGCCAGATTGTGTATGAAATACACCCTACACATACACGATCACTTAGTTTCAATTTCAACCGTTTTGTCAGGCTAAAACCAGGCAACCCAAAACCCAAATAAGGAAGCGGGTGCCGACTGCGCAGCCTGAGTCTCGTTGTAAGCAAGCGGGCTAGTTGAATGGCCTACTCCAGAACTAGCTGTTGTGAAATTTTTGAGAATTTAATTGATTAACACATCACAAACTGAGTGTTGTTGATACACTGAACTTGTGCCCTCGGAACCAAATCTGACAGCAAGCAACTTTGGAGTTTTGGAAGTAGGCTGCAGGCAGGCAGCTGGTGGATACATAACTGGCATGCGTAAGGTAATGGTAAGGTAAAAGCAACAACCGAAATGCAGTGTTGAAACACGTGTATGAAACGTATTAAATATGCAAACACTGATCCGGTATAAACACTGAGCCCCCCCCCCCCAAAAAATCTCCCGTTTTTGGAAAGCTAAATGTTGACAGGTATGCCTTAGTGTTCTTGAGAACTTTCTGTGTCTCAATCAGTGACCGCTCAAGAAGATACGTCAGCCATGAGTTTCGCTTTGTTTATGTTGTAGCTACACGCTTGTCTCATTGGCCTTGGGCGGTTGCTTAAAAAAACAACACGTCTAGAGGACTAACGGTCTAAAAGTTGGATTATAGTGACACAATCAAGACAGCTGATGAGGTTGCCCAAGAACTTTTTTGGATATGATATTGTGAGGTCGTGCGAATTCGGAGAAGAAGTGTAGGCTGTGTTCTTTCCGTGCATCAATGTAGACAATTTCTTACTATCGCAAACTCTTGTCAGGGGAGGTCATTCATTTTGGGTGTCACCTATGACTTGAACAGATAGCCTGCTATGCCACCCGATGAACTATTATTGTTACAGTTTTTAATCAATGCAACTAATATTATGTGTAAAGCGACGCATAAACCGTAGCCTATGCAATTTATTATCCCGTCTGTTATGACATGTACAACAATGTTTTTCACAATTTGCGACAGAAGGTTTTGACTGAGCGTGTTAACATAAAATAATAATAATATTGTCATCATCACAAACTGTGGAGTAAGCGGGTCAGTCGTGTTTGTGACGCACAGACAGCCTTGTAGCCTATTTTGCTTGGGCCTCACTTTTAACGACAGTAGGTTGTGAGTGTATGTTGACAAAATAACCATGCAATTAAAAGTCAACTTAACACTTTAAAAACAAAATAATAACCAGTAGGCCAACAGAACCTCGCATATTAGCGTCATGATTTGTGTGCATCTATTTGGCAAGGCCACTAGCTGTCATGGATGCGTTGTTGCTAAAGGAAGGCACAGGTGTCAAAAGTTAAAAAATAAATGGAGATGGGCGGCTGTTGGAAACGGGGGAGAACTAACAAGCCATGGTGTAAAGAAATTAAAGTGCCAGGGGTTTGCTTTTGCGCGGTTTGCGTTAACGTTCGGTTAACGTTCGTGCACTTCAGGACATCTTCCCAATACCTGGTGCAACTAGCCACCACGACAGAGGTAGGCTACGTTTATCTATGGCTGACCGTTTTTGCACTCAGAAAGTAGGCTACACATATTCTTTCATAGCGCAACACGACCTGTCCCTCACCATATCGCAACCTCTTGTCAACCTTATACAATCTGTTGCTGAAGACAAAAGCGCCCTCTCCAGATTGTCGTTATCATGCGCAGACATCCTGCATTAGCAAAGTCAAAGTCAAAGTCAAAGTCAGCTTTATTGTCAATTTCTTCACATGTTCCAGACATACAAAGAGATCGAAATTACGTTTCTCACTATCCGCGGTGAAGACAAGACATATTTTACCAATTTAGGTCCACAGACAAACATAACATTCAAGTAAACAAAAAGTAAAGTAAATAAGAGGGCACATATAATAATGAAAAAAATAAGAGCAGCAAAATGTGGTTGAAATTGTGCATAGACAGTCAATAAAAATACTAGTGCAAATTCAGGCCAATAAAAGGCTTGGGTAGTTCTGTTTGACCTAAGTAAGAAGAAAGTGGCATAGTGGTGCAAGTTATGTAAGAGCAGCAGAAGTGTTGTGTTTCAGGACAACAACACCAGTTGTAAAGTGTACAAGTGTGCAAGTGTGCAACCATGAGCACACATGAGTGAGCACACACAGTATTGCTGCTCATTGGAAAACGGAGTTGTCTGTAAAACTCAAAATGACCATGTTTTCATTAAATGCGGATGAGGCAACAAATGGAAATATGAACAATATCTAGTTTTTTTTTTTATTCTTTACTGTGATGAGGAAATGGGAAGTCTTGCAAACTTGATTTTATAGATTTTACTTGGTGTTGAATTGCATATTAACAAGAAAAAAAATCTCCCCTTTAAACACTTTTGGCCTGAAGTAATTAAATAAGAGTGTAAGTTAAAGCCTTTCTACAATATTTCTGCAGTAGAAAAGAACAGCAATGGCTAATCAGCAATGGTCAGGGATGGTACTGAAATATTGTTTTGTTCATCAGGAAAACTCAATCTCAATCAAGAACACTCAATTTGCCTTATTCACATGGCGGCCATTGGCGACTAAAACGAGGCTACAGGGTACACAAACCATAGGATTGTTATGTGCTATGCATTCACCTGTAGGAGGAATTAATTATATAGTAAGTGTACCCTGTAGCCTCGTTTTGGTTTAAACAATGGCCGCTGTGTGAATAAGGCGAATACTCCCTTTACTTTGCTGTTTGCATCTTTTTGTACATTAAAAACCTGCTATCTCTATAGGTAGATAAGAACAACATATGACTTATGGCCTAAAAAAAGTTCAGTCAAACTATTTTTTTTTTTTCACTTTAATCCCTGGTGAGCAGTTTCAGTGAGTGTGTGTGTGATGTAGGTGAGCAGGGCATAGCTGGCGATGTGTGTGTGTGTGTGTACCTTGAGGCCTGTGATGTGGGCGATCATGTAGGTCAGCAGGGCATAGCTGGCGATGTTGAAGGGCACCCCAAGGCCCATGTCTCCTGACCGCTGGTACAGTTGGCACGACAGCTCACCCTCACACACGTAGAACTGGCACAGAGCATGGCACGGAGGCAACGCCATCAGAGGCAGGTCTGCACAGCACACACACAGGAAGAGTGTGTGTGAGTGTGTGCAACTTTGGGGTTCCAGGCACACATGATTTTCCAGTCCTCTGTGTGTGTGTGTACCTTTGGGGTTCCCTAGGGGTAGCCTAGGTCATGTACATAGGTTGGCGGTCCGTGGACTTTGCATTGGGGGACTATATAAAACTAAGGCCAAGCAGCTAGTGAAGTACTGTTCCATATCAGCAGTTATAGGGAGCATGTTTATTTGGAAGAGACGATGCTTCCTATACCCTTGAATCTGTAAACTCATGATAGATTTCTGAACTGCTTTAATCTACTGGATTATTCAGAAGATTTGATTCCTAAAATGACTTGTAAGGTGGAATCAAATAAAGTATATAAAAAGTGTACCTTCGGTGGGTGGGTGGGTGTGTGTGTGTGTGTGTGTGTGTACCCTTTGGGGTTCCAGGCACACATGATTCTCCGGTCCTGTGTGTGCGTGCCGTGCGCGTGTGTGTGTGTACCTTTGGGATTCCAGGCACACATGATTCTCCGGTCCTGTGTGTGCGTGCCGCGTGCGTGTGTGTACCTTTGGGGTTCCAGGCACACATGATTCTCAGGTCCTGTGTGTGCGTGCGTGTGTGTGTGTGTGCGTGCGTGTGTGTGTGTGTGTGTGTACCCTTTGGGGTTCCAGGCACACATGATGATTCTCCGGTCCTGTGTGTGCGTGCGCGTGTGTGTGTGTGGGCGTGTGTGTGTGTGTGTGTGTGTGTGTGTGTGCGTGGGTGTGTGTGGGTGGGTGTGTACCTTTGGGGTTCCAGGCACACAGGATGATTCTCCGGTCCTGTGTGTGTGTGTGTGTGTGTGTGTGTGTGTGTGTGTGTGTGTGTGTACCTTTGGGGTTCCAGGCACACATGATGATTCTCCGGTCCTCTGGATTGGCTCTGATGGTGTCAATCACCTTCTGCAGCTGGTCCACCCCTTTCCCTGTGTAGTCTTACAACACACACACACACGTCACTACTTGTGTGTCTGCATATATATGTTTTAAATAGTGGGGCATATTAAAATATAAGTGTGTATTTCAGGTATGTGTGGTGTGTTATAATTCTAGGTGTCATATAGAGCTGTCAATCTTCCTCCATAATGCTCAAATTTTGCCTACTATTAATATTTACTATGCATGTCGTTAGATTGTATAAACAGGCTTTTGCATTGCCAATGCCACTATAAGTGCGTGGTTGACTTGTATTGAACGATATTTACAGCTTGAGTGGTTTCAGTTTGTTTTGTGCAGACGCGCGCACACACTGAATGAACGCTCATACCACGACCACTTAACTGTACGCCTCTATGTTTGATGACGTCAAATTAGCAAACATTTCTTGATTGGGGAAAAGTTTGCTTTCTTTTTTTTCTATCGGCCCGTGATTCCATGAACCATTCTGCCCATCAGACAAGTGACAAAAGCACCGGACATAGAGGAGGGAGGTAAAAACGACTCATTCTTGCTTTAGCTGTGGTTTCTCGACCTCGGGCTGTTTAGCTACCCAGCTTGTCAGGGTGTAGTGTTATCAGACGTGCACTCAGGCTGCTCGCTGTCGAGTGATATTTCATTTGGGCCTTAGCCTACATATTCTACAGATTACGAGATCGTTAGCCTACATATTCTGCAGATGACGACATCGTTAGGCTACATATTCTACAGATTACGACATTGTTAGGCTATATATTCTACAGGTTACGACATTGTTAGGCTACTTGTTATTTCTGTTTTCTGATGGAGATCCAAAAACGTTCCACATCAGAAGTGGTGATCTCCGTGGTCCACACATCGCTTAAATGGTCAGAAGTGATGATCTCTGTGGAAGCATCGCGTTCTGACATTTTTAGATTGTGCAGACGTGACAGAAGCATTTTGTTTTCACACATTCGCTAAAGTTTGCCAACACATTAAAAAACCCACATTCAAATAGTTCTCAAATAGTCAATAATTTCTAAATTCAGTTAGTACTGATTTTTTTAAATATTCGATTTATATTCGACTTCCGAAATTCGTTCCAACAGCCCTAGTGTCATACCTGAGTGTGTGTAACCTGCATGTCTGTACTCTACTCCATAGTGTGTGTGTGTGTGTGTGTGTGTGTGTGTGTGTGTGTGTGTGTGTGTGTGTGGTACCTGCGTGCATGTCTGTATACTCTGCTCCATAGTGCCTCCACTGGAAGCCGTAGACTGGCCCCAGGTCGCCCTCCTCTCGGTGCTGGAACCCGCTGCGGTCCAGGAAGTCGCGAGAGCCGTTGGCGTCCCAGATCTTCACGCCTTTCTCCGACAGCTCCTTGGCGTTGGTGGAGCCCTGGGAATGGGATTGGGGATTAAAGTTAGGGCCGCAAGGGAACTCTCAGGATTATACCCGTCTGACATGCCCTGTGCCCTCGCTCCTGTAATGACCCGCTGTGTGACGCTCAAATGGAACATTCCATGACTATTCCCTGACAAAAACCTGAATTTCCGTAACCTGTAATGAATGGTACAATATACTGACCAAAGATTGTGGCAGGGCAGCCACGTAGTGTTCAAGAATCTCTGACTTTCTTTCTTAAAGTGGAAGAATAAAAGGCATTGAATAAACAAAGTTGGGCTAACCAAAACCACTCAAACACACAGTGAAGCTAATAACCAGATATACACCAATTCGGCGCAGAAATATATTTTTATTGATGTGTAAATATTAATAATAAATAATGTATTCATTTTAAACTGCTACAACAAAATCCCCTGATATTCCATGACCCGTGGAAACCCTGATTTATTTTAATTTATTACCAGTATATCCTATAGACCTCTCCAGAATAAGTCCCGCCTCCTAACTTCCGTATCCATCCAACCTTCGGTCGTCAAATGTCTATGGGAAATAACATGGCGTTTTGAAAGATCGTACCAGTCAGACTCTGTAGGTGACAAAGTAGAAAAAGCTGGTGGGTAGATTGGCCTACACACTTCTGCCATCTAGTTTTCACTGGATTTTTTGATTGTCGGTGCCGTTTAAGTAGTACTGGATACGGAAGTTACGGAGGCGGGACTTATTCTGGAGAGGTCTATGCCCACTAAGACTTAACCAACCCATCAACATGAGAACGAGGACATATCCTAGCCATAAGTGTGCTACATGAGAACTAGGACATATCCTAGCCATAAGTGTGCTACATGAGAAGATTGACTACCCATTAGTCAAGTCAAGTCAAGTCAAGTTTATTTATATAGCACATTTCCTACACAGAGGTCATTCAATGTGCTTTACATAAACAAAACCACACGATAATAACAAATAAAAGCATAGAAGGGCAATATAGTCAAAGAATAGTTAAAAGGTAAAGATCATAATAAAAAGAAAACATAAAACACAAGGTAAAATCATTTAAAAAATAAAGAATAATTAGTAAGCAAAAACAAAGGCAAAAGTAGTAAAAAAAGTAATAAAAGACAAAGTAGAATAATTATCGAGGCAGATTCAGAATTTGTAACTCGGCACAGTTAGCAGAAAGCGTCTGAGAACAGTTTGGTCTTAAGTCTAGATTTAAAACTGGCTACAGTTGGGGCCTTTTTAATGTCATCCGAAAGTTGGTTCCACAGCTGAGCCGCATAGCAGCTAAAAGCTGCTTCACCATGTTTAGTTCTAACAAGCAGGTTTTTCACCTGGGACCTGAGAGGACGAGAAGGTGTGTACTGCTGAAGCATGTCTGACAAGTATTTAGGTCCTGCTCCATTTACTGATTTATAAACAAGCAATAGTGCTTTAAAGTCAATTCTGTGACTTACTGGAAGCCAGTGCAAGGACTTAAGAATTGGAGTAATGTGGTCAGTTCTTTTAGTTTTTGTTAGAGTCCTAGCTGCTGCATTTTGTATCACCTGAAGCTGTTTAATAGTCTTTTTAGGAAGGCCTGTGAACAGTCCATTGCAGTAATCAACCCTGCTGGAGATAAATGCATGAATGAGTTTTTCTAAGTCATGTTTTGACATCAGCCCTCTGAGTTTGACAATATTTTTGAGGTGGTAAAAAGCTGATTTAGTTATCGCTTTCGTGTGGCTGTTGAAATTTAGATCACTATCAATTAATACACCAAGGTTTTTAACAGTATCCTTTGCATTAACAGCACATAGCCTACATGAGCACTAGGACATTGCCTACATGAGCGCTAGGACATTGCCTTCCCACTGGCGTAGCCCATGACCAAAGATTGTTAAGGCGGAGCAAGATACTTCGTCGTAGTTCATGTCTATGGGCGCGAAATGGGGATCGAATCCTGTCTGCATAAAGAGGCGTGTCGATGACGTATTGACGAGCGTAAGTTGCAACCGGCCAACAGCAGCGGCAGAAATAACCGGCGCACACCTGATATAAGGTTGATTTTCTCCAGACTGGATTGCTCAAAAATGCTAAAAATGTACCTGAAATGTTCAGAAGGGTTTGAGGATCATGAAAATGTGCCCAAAATTCACATTCCTAACTCTATAGAACCAAGATCTTAGCATATGTGGTGAAATTCTGAGCTATAACAATCTTTGCCATGACTCCCTGCTGCAGTGCTGAGTAACATTAGGAAAGCTAGCTTAGCCTAGCACTGTGATTTGGCTTTCACGTCATTCCGACTCCGCGCCTTAGCGCTGGTAGGTTCATATCACTTGATGTGACTTACTTTAATAAACCACACTTAATGTGACTTACTTTAATAAACCACAACAGCTCCTCCAGGATGGCCTTCCAGAACACACGCTTTGTCGTCAGCAAAGGAAACTGGTCTGCCCAATAGAAAGATGATAAATACAGATGTTTTGTAGCATATGCAATGTATATAAATTGAAGCTAAATCACATCGCACTTAACTCGCCCTTCAGAAACTGGAAAAGCACAGTCCGCCTTTGTTCACCAAATGTTTACCATTTATCAAGGGAATTGGCAAACGTCTTTACGGAGTAACAATAACTAAAGACTGAAACACTACTCACCCCGTAAACTGTATCTAGCTTGTAAACCGAACACTGAAATGACTCCGGTTCCAGTACGATCGCCTTTCCGAACCCCGTTCTGCAGAATGTACTCAATCTGGTTCAGATACCCGCGTTCATCACAAAACAAGGAGAAAGCCGCTTTCTCTGGGCATTTCTTCTCTGCGTCTTTCTGTTCGAACGGTTCCGTCTTCCCGGTGTCCGTAGTGGCAGGCATGTTGTTTAACGTTGCTGCAGTATCAAAACAATTTCGAAAAATCCCAGCGAGTGGAGAGGCACACTCACAACTCTTGAGATGTATCGCGCCAATAAGTATGCCGTTGTGGTGAAACATAACAAAACTCCCGCGTTCTTCTTCTTCTTCCTTAAATTTAATGGTGGTTGTCATACCAACTTGGTGCATTACCGCCACCAACTGTTTGGGGTGTGGAGCTTCAATGCGGAATTAGACGCCTGTATTTATCGTTTATTCGTGTAAAAAAAAAAAAAAAAGAATGGTGTAATCTTAAATTCTACTGAAAAGACCTGTCTCCTTTAAATACCGCATGAGAGCTGGCCATGCTGATGGTTTAACTGAAGAAAAAGAAAGTAAACCCTCTACTGTTAAATGTGTGTACCCTAAGCCTTTGATGTCTTAGTAGCCTAGTGTGGTTCTCTCTGTGTTGTATGCTTCACACTCTAGCGATACATGTTCTACAGCAGGGGTATTCAATTAACCTTCAGCGAGGTCCAGTTACGGAAAATGTCCTTAAGCAAAGGTCCGGAGCATCGTAATGTTTAACATGCGTGAACATGCAGTGGAAAATGGGTCAATGACGTGACGCTCATTTTTTTGTGTACATATGGGTTACATATATTTAAAATTGTTAAAATTTGAAAAAATATTTTCAAATATCATTTTCATCAAACCCTAATCTTAAAGTTTTGGATTTATTTAATTTTGTATTAAATAAGTATTAACTGAATATTAACTGAATTTGGGTAAAATTGTCAACACGGTGTAACCACACAAACATGAACCAAATAATTACACTTGCTGAAAAAAATGTGAAATTCTCTCCAAAATCCCTTCTAATATAATCTGGCATGATCTTGCACAAGAACTTTTCTATATTTAATACAAGTAATGAAACCCCATTGTTCTGAATGTTTGAATTAATATGGGGAATCGTGTCTGTCACATCAACCACTTAAAATGTCAAGTGGTGTAACCACCATTTAAGGAGCAATTTTGTATGTATTATGTCAGAGAATCATGTGACAGGAAATTATGTCATAGAGAAGGACCCTTCAAGACCCCAACTGCTATGAGTCAAGGTTAGCAACTCTCTTAAAGTAACATAATAGTGTTTTTAGGCCATGGCCAGGCAAGCTTAGGTTACATGTCTGTAAAAATGTTGATAAATCAAAATAATCATACAATATTCAATTTAATGTAAAAACTGTGTTTGAATATTCACATAAAGGCGAAGTGTGTACATAGTTGTCCATAACAATGCCTGCAAATTTTGCTTTTAAATAGAAATGTCAAATGGTGTAACCGGTTACACCATTTGACTCTTTTCTGTTTGAGACCAGTTTGATCAGATTCAGGGCCAAGAGTATGTAATTTTAGGTGCTAATTATATTATTTTTATAATTTAAATAGTGACTAACTGTTTAGCATGAACAATAGCTTTAAAAGAGTTTAATTAGATTGCAATTTAAGCGATTTTTGAAATGTCAAAGCTTTTCATTTTAAATTTAAAATTCCATAATTATTTTTTAATATTTTATTATGATGTATGTAAACAGTATGTTCAAATTATAAATAAATAATATAAATACATTTATTATATGTATCTTGTCCTCCAATGGATGCCACTTACAAGCAAGAAATACTTGTCTATCCACAGAGTACATGTGAACGCAGATCCTGCTGTTGGTTGGTTGTTAAGAACCCACTCTTTCACTCACTCTTATTCTCTCTCACACATACTTTGGGCCCTAATTTAGCAATATAAAATGCATGGTCACTAGCAAATAGCGTAAATACATTTAGGGGTTTGTCCAGTCCACATTCGGGGTGGTTTTGTTATCAAACGTCAGGTGCCTGGCGCAAAAAGGTGGCTCTTATGTTTCTTAATCAGTCATGGGTGTGTTTTGGGCTTAACATCCTTTAAACCAATGAGGAGGACGTCTGTCATTCCCTTTAACAGCATGCAGGGCAGCTTCAAACAGCGCATCAGTATTTTGATAGTCAGCGGTGTATTTGAAGGAATCTGCTTTGCATAAAACCATTATGGAACAGGTATTCCACTAAGAAATTCTTTACTAAAACCGAGGAGAGTATAGGCTACACACATCTGCACTTGTCTATTAATTGAACATATAGGCAAAGTGAAACTAACTTCACTGTGGTGTCATAGTCAACGACAAAACAGTCATACACAGTTAATTACTTTCAATATTGACTGACAATGGGTTACCAGCCAAACATAACCTGAAAAAAGCAAAACTTCCCCCTATAATGTTCGACTGAATGAATAAATAACCTAAGGACATTTATTCTGCAGAGGAATTGCTGTTTACTGTACATCTCGTGACAGTGACGTGTTTCATATGCGCCTTTCGCTATAGACCAGGCTTTTCTTGGTCAGTGGCATAATGCTTTTTAGACGGTATAAGATAGCGATTTTTAGATCATGTGCCAGACCACACCTTATGTCGGTAATTGCCAAGTGTAAGATAGGAAAAAACTTTGCGTCAGAATAATAATACACTTTGCACCAGGTTTTGCATCACGAAAATAGGGCCCTTTATCTCACTCTCTTTGAAAATAATGGGTATAGACTGAAATTGTATGAGAACTGAATTGAAATCAAATAGAACACAAGTTTCTTCATTGATGTTATGAAATGATATTTGATATGGAATAAGATGAATGACATGAATACATCAAAATATCCAATTCAGTTTACCTTGATGCCTATTTTCTGTGTCAATTTCTTGTCCTATTGCTATAAACGTTTTATGGTCAATTGGTGTAACCGATTTATGTCAATTGGTGTAACCAGTATTTTGTCTAAAATACTAATAATGTACAAAAATATTAATATGGATAATGATTTAATACTCTACTTTACTGTAATAATGGTTGTTTAAACCATTTTTACTCAATTGGTCAAAGAATAGACAGAAAACAAGATGTTTACAGCATATGGTCTTGCTCAGTACAATGAAAAACCCATATAATTTAAATTTAGAAATAAATATAATAAAACATATTCTCATAGGATATTACAAAATAAACTAATAATTTCATGAGAGCAATTGCATGAACTCTAGGAGGTGTGAAATATTAGATATTTGTAATTTTTGTGGTTACACCATTTGACAATTTAACAGGCTGTTAGTTCTATCTTTTGTTAAAAAATAGCATACACGTTATATTAAATAATATGAATACAACACAAATACAAAGTATACACTTTAGCAAACCTCAGGCATGTTTTGTTTTAAAGGTTTAAAGATTTTTAATTTTCTCATCTTACCAACCCTTATCTGTCACTGACCCAAATACAGATGGCAGCAGCAGGGGACAATTATAGGATGACTGTATTGCATGATATTCTCAGGGTCCCTGCAATATAAATGGTACTGACAGTAGTTTTGAGAACATGCCTGGACCCAGTAAGCCCATGACATTCTCTATTCCTGTATTGACAAGAAATAGAACACAAATGCATCGAGCTTATAGGGTAAACCAGTCCAATCTCCTACCCGTACCACATCAACCTCAGATTTCCCCCATGGATCATATTTCCAACACTTACAGCAAAACTAGCACTCCTAAATATCAGATCTCTTTCAAACAAATCATTCTTAATTTATGATCTAATTTGCACACACAACCTTGATTTTTTACTTTTAATTGAGACATGGTTAGATCAAGCAAACAGTGCTGCTACTCTCATCGAATCAGCTCCCCCAAATTTCAGTTTTTTGAGTGCTACCAGAGCAAATAAAAGAGGTGGGGGGATGGCCACAATTTTTAAGACGTCTTTTCAGTGCAATCAGTCGTCATTCGGTGACTTTACTTCATTTGAATATCTGCGTGCATGCATTAAGTCTTCTCCTCAGATTTATATTACTGACAATTTACATTACTGACAATTTACAGGCCCCAAAACATTCAGCAAAAGTTTTTCTTGAAGAGCTAGGTGAACTGCTACAGTATCAGTTGTTTGCATAGAGTTTGACTGTCTTATTATATCAGGGGATCTAAACTGCATGTGGATAATCCTGAAAACAATTATGCCAAGGAATTCATTGCACTAATCGATACTTTGTCCCTAACACAGCATGTACAGGGGCCAACACACTCTCTCGGCCATACCCTCGACCTTGTTATCACAAAGGGTCTCGATGTCTCTACAGCTGTTAAAGACCTGGCCTTATCTGATAATTTCTGTGTGTTCTTTGATGTGTCTATGTCCCCACACACTCAAAACACAGCTATGATGGTAAAAAGGAGAATCATAAATTATCAGACATGTGCTCTCTTTGAGCAAGCACTTTCACTAAAGTCAAGTCAACTGTCAGACTCTGAAGACTTATTTTAATCACTTTAATGCAAAAATGGCAAACATTATGGATGACATTGCTCCATTACAATTCAAGAAAGTTAAGGACAAACAGAAAGCACCATGGAGGCTAAATCCAGCAGTTAAACTTCTAAAAAGAGAGTGTAGGAAGACTGAAAGAAAATGGCGTAAATACAAACTTCAGATCCACTATGAAATCCATAAAGAGATGCTCCGCACATATAACTCTGAAATATGCAAAGCAAGACAGTATTTATTTTCTAACATTATCAATAGAAGTTCAAATAACACTCGTATTATATTTTCAACTGTTGATAAGTTAACAAATCCCCCCTCACAATTAGCGCCTGAACTTCTTTCAACTAATACATTTTCATCTTTTTTTAAAGGTAAAATTGACAAAATCAGACTCAACATATCTGCTCAATTACAAATTCAACAACCTGAACTTCCAGCAACAAACAGAGGGAAACTAAACTTGATGTCAGAGTTCAGCTTGATAGACTACTGAAACACTTGAAAAACAGTACAGAATCTCAGCTCTTCCACATGTGTCTTAGACACTCTGCCTACCAATTTCTTCAAAACTGTTTTTCGCCTAGCGGCGGATGTCCTTCAAATTGTAAATGTATCACTGCTGTCTGGCACTTTTCCTAAGTCACTGAAAACAGCTGTTGTAAAGCCACTTCTCAAGAAGAATAACCTGGATGCCTCCATGCTAAACAATTACAGGCCCATATCCAATCTACCTTTTATTGGCAAAATTATTGAAAAAGTAGTCTTTAATCAATTAACCACATTCCTAACATCAAATGGGTATTTTGATTACTTTCAGTCTGGTTTTCAGGCAAATCACAGCACTGAAACAGCTCTCATTAAAGTTTCCAATGACATACACCTCAACACAGATTCAGGTAAAACATCAGTCCTAGTGCTACTGGACCTTAGTGCAGCATTTGAAACTGTTGATCACAATATTTTACTACACAGACTAGAACACTGGGTTGGATTTACAGGCATAGTTATCAGCTGGATAAAATTATATCTACAAGAAAGGAGCTTCTTTGTTGCCATCGGAAATTGTACCTCAACACCAATGTCCTTGACCTGTGGTGTTCCCCAGGGGTCGATCTTGGGCCCACTATTATTCAACCTCTATATGCTCCCACTTGGACAAATCATTCAAAATAATTTGATTTCATATCATAGCTATGCAGATGACACACAAATTTACTTAGCTCTATCACCAAACGACTATGGTACTCTTGAATCTATGTGTCAGTGTATAGAACAAATCAACACCTGGATGTCTCAAAATTTTCTTCAGCTGAACAAAGAAAAAACTGAAGTAATTATATTTGGTAAAAAGGAGGAAAGACTTAGGGTTGCCACTCTCCTTGACACAAAAGGGTTGAAGGCAAAGGATACTGTTAAAAATCTTGGTGTATTAATTGACAGTGATCTAAATTTCAACAGCCACATGAAAGCGATAACTAAATCAGCTTTTTACCACCAAAAAAAATATTGCCAAACTCAGAGGGCTGATGTCAAAACATGCCTTAGAAAAACTCATTCATGCATTTATCTCCAGCAGGGTTGATTACTGCAATGGACTGTTCACAGGCCTTCCTAAAAAGACTATCAAACAGCTTCAGGTGATACAAAATGCAGCAGCTAGGATTCTAACAAAAACTAAAAGAACTGACCACATTTGTCCAATTCTTAAGTCCTTGCACTGGCTTCCAGTAAGTCACAGAATTGACTTTAAAGCACTATTGCTTGTTTATAAATCAGTAAATGGTGCAGGACCTAAATACTTGTCAGACATGCTTCAGCAGTACACACCTTCTCGTCCTCTCAGGTCCCAGGTGAAAACCTGCTAGTAAAACCCACAGTTAGAACTAAACATGGTGAAGCAGCTTTTTTTAGCTGCTATGTGGCTCAGCTGTGGAACCAACTTTCGGATGACATTAAAAAGGCCCCAACTGTAGCCAGTTTTAAATCTAGACTTAAGACCAAACTGTTCTCAGGCGGCTTTCTGCTAACTGTGCAGTTACAAATTCTGAATCTGCCCTCGATAATTATTCTACCTTGTCTTTTATTTTTTTTTACTACTTTTGCCTTTGTTTTGCTTACTAATTATTCTTTATTTTTAAATGATTTTACCTTGTGTTTTATGTTTTCTTTTTATTATGATCTTTACCTTTTAACTATTCTTTGACTATATTGCCCTTCTATGCTTTTATTTGTTATTATTGTTTGGTTTTGTTTATTTAAAGCACATTGAATGACCTCTGTGTATTAAATGCACTATATAAATAAATAAACTTGACTTGACTTGACTATAGGCTATGTATGTATATGTGTATATATATTTGGATGGAGCCTAGTTGTAGGCCTAATGTTTAATGTGAAATAAAATAAGTAGCCTAAAAGGCAACATTCGAAATGAGGAGAAATAAGGCAAGATAAGAGTAGCCTAATTGGGGAGAAAAACTGAGTAGCCTTGGCTATTTTTAAGATCTTAAAGTGAACTTAAAATAAAATTTGAGCTGAGACAAGGATGGATATTCCACAGCTGGTTCCTTGAACCCATTAATCAGCAAGTTTAATTTAATTTTTTTATTTTTTTTTATGTCGACCCGAAATCCTGGAAACCCAGGAACATCACGTTGTTGGGCAGTGAATGGATGTAGGCCTAACTAGATTGTGGTGGATCAATTGCCCTCTTAAATCATAAAAAATCAAGTCAAGTCAAGTCAAGTCAAGTCGGCTTTATTGTCAATTTCTTTACATGCACTGGTCATACAAAGAATTGAAATTTCGTTTCTTACTTTCCCATGCAGACATAGACATACTTTAAATACAGACATAGACATACTTCAGACATAGACATAGCCATAGACAATAAAAAATAAAAATATACAGACATACGACATACAGACATTAAAGTGCGAGACTGAAATATAGAACATATATCAAAAAATGTAATAGAACATATATCAAAAAAACTGCAGCCGCTTTGTACAGTGGGCAGTTAAAAATAGTCCTGGGTGAAATGTAAAACAACTGCAGCGTAGGGGGCAGCATAGTCAAGAAGTCGAACCAGACAGCAAGGGCTGTGATTGGCCGAGTTTTCAGTGTGTTTCTCTCATAGACAGGAAAAGAAAGGTTTCTCCAGAGCCCGTCTACGGATCTCTCTGTTTTTAGCAGCCCCTGCAACATGCTAGTCCACTGTAGCTTATACATAATGTTAAACATAGTTTTGGATTCAGTGGCAAGATTTCTTGATTGTAGGCCTACAGTGCCTGTCTCTCAGTAATGTTTTAAAATGAGAGCTTCGTCAGCTGGCAGTAGGCTACTTTGTCGGCAGTCATGAGAAGTTCGCTTGCTAACAGAACATAAATTTGCTGCCCAGAAACCTTGTCAATAGTTCTGATTTTTTTTACTACACTAACGAGGTTGAAATAGCCTTTGCCTACAGCATCTCATTGACAGTAATGTTAACAAAATGACAGCATTCATATGACAAAGGAAAACGAATTCGGTCAGTCAATACTGTGCCACAGCAACCAGTGTAGGCTACAGTCCTACCCAATAGGCCTACTCGAAGCAGATAGTGTTGTCTGACGGTCGAGTTAATGCACGTACCGTATTTTCCAGAACAGGTCTGCAACTTTCAGGCAGATCCGAGTTCGAATCTAGGCAGCAGCAGAGCCATATGAAGGCCAAGCCTATTGTTATCATGTTTTGCATGGTGTTGCTCCTGGCAAGACTTGTTTATAAGACGTTTGGTGATTAATTGATAGCTGTTTTTGGGACACGCGCTGTTACAACTGTAGGCTACAATGATTGCAATACAAAAATATGCGCGTGTTAGTTTAGTTGGTTTTGTGATGTTTTGCACTTTCAAGGCAAGATTGACCTTGATTAGACTGCATTATTTCTCCGTATGGAAAATAAAGTACATTTTGCTGTAGTTGCTTGTTGTGACTAGTGAAACAAAAATGATTTTGGAAATATAGCCAAAGCCAAAACCTGTTACTTTGTGCCCCGCGCTCCCCCACTGCTTGTGAAAGAAGGGGATGGGGGAGGGGGGCTTAACGTGAAAAAGCTTAATGTCCCAAATTGGCAACGAGTCGTTTTAGGCTACTCCCCGCAGGCCTTCATAATGGTAGGCTACAGGAAGTGGGGGGGAGGGTATGGGATGACCAGAGCCGTCTTCGCGGTGCTATTCAGAAAGCATCTTCTATCGTCTTTCCATATAGCCTATCTATCGACTGCCTTAATAGATAGGCTCTGCTCTTGGGTTTGGCCTCACAGCGAACTCAACCCTCTTGTTGCTTGCAGTTTGTTAAATAAAGCGATGCAGATTACATTATTTATTTCTGATTAATTGCATCTTTTGATATCTTTTGCAACATCTGCTTGTTAGGCTGGCCTACTGTCCTGTACAGGTAAATTTTCAACAATTGCTGGTGTAGGCCTACAGGCTATAATCAATTAGGGACTGTTCCTTATTTATTTAATTAAGGGGCTACCGGAGGAGTTTTGGAGCGTTAGTCAAAAAAGACATGACCCTCCCTCGCCAGCAAGAATTTTTTCTATGACCCTCCAAAGTGATTGAGAAAAAAACGCATGACCCAACTATTGATGCCTTCTGTAGGCTACTGGGTCAATTTGGGAGCTTGCATGCTACGACTCATTCCTTAAAATGCCTTGAAAAGGCTGTCGTTTGCACAATTTCACAAATAATCACCTGGACCGAAACAAACCTGTCAACTTTTCCCGGGTTTATCGCGTATTTTAACTTTTTCCTCGCTGTCTTAGGAGGAGCTGCAGGGCCGTCGGGGGTGCGAGGCCCTGTGCGAACTTGACAGATGCAAGGCCCTTTTCACATACTTGACCATATGGTGTTTATCATAGGCTACATTGTTTGTTTGTTTGTTGTTTGTTGTTTGTCACGTTCCGCCTCAAGCCCTCCCGGACACAGCGTGTGACGTCATTCACTCTACAGTCGCTAGGCTCCAAACTCAGCACAGTGATGCCTTCTTTGCGATCTCTGGTGACTTCAACCACATTACACTGGATTCCACCCTCACAAACTTTTACCAGTTTGTTGACTGCCCAACTAAGAAAAACAGGACAATAGATCTCATGTGAGGGATGCTTACAGTGCCACCCCGGTTCCCCCACTGGGGAAGTCGGAACCGCTGTCTCGCTATCCGGCAAAAGATTCTTTGGACGCCGCTATTTATGGATTTCCGGCTCCCATTGACTTACATTGAACACATGTAGACAATCAGGTGAAAGAGACAAATTTAGCCGTCTAGCTCCATTGACTCCCATTCATTCTGCACTCATGGCGATCGCCCCCAGTGGAAATCTGGTGGAACTGCAACCAAAATTCGTTACAATGGGACTTAATACGGAGTGGCCAGGCTCTCCGTAGACGGGCTCTGACGTTGCCAATTTGCCTAAATTTTCATCAGAGGCAAAGAGCTGACCTGAGACCTGCTGGATGGGGTAAATCTGGTCATGAAAGATTTGACAAACAAATCATTCTTAGCTCCAGTCAAGGCCTCATTATCTTCAGTGTACATGTAACAGCTGTGCTGCTACAACCTTGTTACTCTTTGATACAGTGGAATAAACCTATTAAGTGTACCAGTTAATTACTTACATGTACTTACATCTTCAATGTCTTGGAACAGGTCTACTAATTCACATGTACTGTGTGGTGTAACAGCAGACAGGTTTCAACACATCAATTACAGGATGCATGACATCATTGACAGGATGTATATAATATGTACATGTAAGTATTTAACTGGTACACTTTATTTGAATGGGTTTATTCCACTGTATCTGTGACAAAGGGTCTGACATGAGTGCCAGATTGACATTTAGTAATAATAGAATCAGCCAATCAGAGAGCGCCTCCTCCCGTGCACGCATGTGAATGAAGCGTGTACAGTAATATTCCAGAAAGTTTGGGGAGAGGTCGCCATGTTTCACTGTTTAATCCACATGCTTAGTTTGTAGTTATTTCATGCATCTTGTGTGCGTCCAGAACTATAAGTACGATTCCTTATTGTTGTTTTATATGTTTCATGGTGTACATTTAGGCAGGATTTATGTCTCAACTTTGCTTGATTTCAATCGTGGAGGTAAACTTTTACATAAAATTATTTTTCTTGGCTGACTTTACCCATTGAGGTTACAGTGCTTTATATTTATCTGCCGTGTCTTCTTATCTTGTATAATCATGCTTATGGTGTTGAGATATCTGTAAAATGGATGTTTGTAATCGTCATTTGGTATATTATGAGGGGAAACAGTACTGTTTTGACAAGCTATCTTCATAACTATTAATGGAGCATTTTGTGTTAGCTTATTGTAGGCCAGGCTATTTCATATTTGTATGTTGGCTAGGCTATGGATGCTATTTTCTTATAGCACTGCATTTAGGAGTAATTATTCTCCTTTGTCATTTGTTTCCCTTTCAGAAACCACACACACACACACCCACACCAATAGATACAATTATAATGTAATTACTGATTTATTATTTAATAAATACCCAAGACCCCCCTTGAACATCTTCAAGAGTGCATTCTTACCGATGCCCTTCAGTGGCCACAAAATTCCTTAAAGAACTTATCATTCATCATAACAAATTGGAGGCTCCAGCGAGGATAGTGTGGTCACCGAGGATTATTGAAGATGTTTCCAGTCCAGAGAAGGAGCCCGCCGCCTGCAGATGTGCGTCCCTGCCGTACAGTAAGGCAGCCAGCCTGGATGGAGGATTATGCTGTTTCCCTTCCAGCCCTACAGCGGTCCAACTACCCCCCTCATGATGCAGCTTACTTACCAGGGCAACAGCGCTATCATGGAGGAGGGCTTCAGAGAGATTCGCCAGGATGGCGCCTCTCACACCTCCAGCTCTGGATGAAGGAGTGTGGCGCAGCACAGGCATCAAGAATACAGCACTCTGTCTACTTACCTGAACCAGCTGCCCCTTTGCAGGAGCACACCTGCGGGCCACAAAGTCAGCCCATCTTTGAAGCTGTTCCTGGCGTCATGACTGTCCTGCATAGAATAGTGGAGGATAACCAGCGAATGCAGCAACAGATGTTGGACCTGCACGGCCTCGCCGGCGCTTACACTGCCTTACGCCTCAATGGCCATCTGCCTCCTCCTCCTTCTCTTCAGTGGTCTGCCCCACATCCAACACTACGTCCTATTAAGCGGGAAAATGATTGGTCCCAGTCCTTTGGACCGCCACCACCACCGCCTGCTCAACCCAGTGCATATGTGTTGCCTCCAGGAGATGGCGGTGACTGGCCCCTGCCTCCACCTCCGATAACAGAGGAAGCGGAGCAGCTAGCCCCTCGAGCAAAGGACTTAATTGAAGAGCTTCACGGCCTCAAAGGGAAATGCACCCGTTCAGTGGCGTCCAGTGCTGCCTCAGCCTCCACCGCCAGTACCCAGGGTACCAACCCCAGGGTATTGTCAACCATACCTGCGCCATCAGAGTCAGAGTTTGGTGAGCCAATATCTGCCCCCAGAGGGGAGACTGTGTACCGTGGGCCAAAGGCAAAAATCCCTCCATTCACTAAAAGGTGACCCAAAGGGGAGTTAGCGAGGCTGAAGGATGCACTAGAGAATCTGCTGCCAAAGGGCCCGCGGGCGTTTAAGGTCAGATACTGGTCGATCACTTAAAGCATGAAGGCGGCTCTGCTCATCGCCGATTCATACACCAACTCCCCTCAGCCTTACACGGATACCATGGACAGCCTAACAGAGCACTCACGGACAGCCACACCAGCTGGCTCTCAGGCACATCGCCCGGACCTGATGGATGCCCAGGCGTTGCACATGGCGACACCAAAGGCTTCAAGAGGTTAGCACTTCAAGTAAGATCACTGGTGGGCCTGTTGAATCAGCTTGGGACGGACGGACAGACCGAACTCTGCTGTGGCTCCCCATTATCCAGGCTTCTGTCTAAGTTGCCTCTCGCGACATGAGGGCGGAGTTCAAGAGGTTCCTGTACCGCGGCGCATCACCAATACCAACCCTCCTGCACTTCTCTGACTGGCTCAATTACGAGTTGAAGATGCAGCAGTCAATGTGTGAGCCTGGGGAGCATGAGGAGAAGGGCAAAGGCAAAGTCCAGGACTGACCGTCGCCAAGACAGCAAGGAGTGCCAAAGTCACTGGCATCTTACACACCCGCGGATCAGCCTGAGAATGCCCCAGCAGCAGCCCGCCAACCTCAATGCCAAACGGGCGAGAAAACCGCCCTATTGCCCCACTGCAGCAACAACCAGCACTTCCCCGACCATTGTGCTTTAACTTCAAGTTGCTCCGCGATTGGAGCAGAAACTGGCGTGGATCAAGGCGAACAAAAGATGCTGGTGTTGCGGCAGACTGCACCAGGCCGCCCAGTGTATGCGTCTGAAGATGCTGTGTCACAAGTGCAAAGGCAAACACCTGCAGGCACTGCATGGCGTGAAGCCAAGTCTGCCCGCGCGATGCATGGCGTGAGCCGAAGTCTGCCCGCATGATGCATGACGTGCTGATGCATGGCGTGACGCCAAGTCACCGCCCGCATGATGCCATGGCCCGGTGACGCCAAGTCTGCCCGCATGATGCGCGTGACGCCAAGTCTACCCAGCATGATGCATGGCGGTGAGCATGAAGTCTGCCCGCATGATGCATGGCGTGAGCGCCAAGTCTGCCCGCGCTGATGCATGACGTGAGCGTAAAGTCTGCCCGCATGATGCATGGCGGTGAGCGTAAGTCTGCCCATGATGCATGACTGAACGCCAAGTCTGCGCACTTGATGCATGACGTGAACCAAGTCTCCATGATGCATGGCGTGAGCATCAGAGTCTGCCCCGCATGATGCATGATGGGAATCGCGAAGCCTAGCCTGCTGCGAGAGCGCACCACCGTCAGCGGCGTCTTGTACCGGACGAGGCGGTCGGGCTGCAATCAGGTACTCCCTGAAAGTGAGCAGAGTGTTGTGTGGCCCTCATGCGGATGGGCGGATGCCATCTAGATGATGGTTGGAGAGGACCATTCTACTCCCCAGCAGCTGCCCGCAGCCTCAAAGCTTCGAAGGCCTGCCGAGGACCTGGCCCTTTCTGCGGACAGTCGTCAAGATCTCAGAGTCCTACATGGCACTACTGTGTGCGTTCTCCATCTAGCCAGTGGACCAGCCGAAGAAGTCCTTCAAGATACTGCGGGCTTTACAGCCCGAGCAGTTGAGTCTGGCGAACACTCATACCCAGTGAAGGCTTCAAAGGGAAGCACAAACACCTGAGGGATCCCGGCTCAAGGATCTAGATGGCGGTAAGCCCTCTGCTCTTGATTGGGGTCCTGACCACCCTCACCTCGTCACACCAGTGGAACCAGTGCGCCTGGGACCCCGGGACTCAGCGGCGGTGAAACGAGCTTAGGCTGGACACTACAAGGGCCAGTTGTGCAGAGGAAGCCACAGACCACTGAACAGAGTTGCATGCACCTGTCAACCTTCTCCCCGACTGCGGAGCTCCTGCAGAGTGTGGAGATTGTGGCAGCTGGATGTTCTCCCTATAGGGTGAAGCTGGTCACTTTCGTTCCCGGCAGGATCAGGATGCTATCCACCTGTTGGAAGAAGACCACACTTGCTCGGCGTAGATGGTATCCAGCGATACGCTTCTCCACTCCCTACGGGTGAAGAATGCCACAGCTGAATGCACCCAAAGAGGCTGTGTTGGCTAACCTCAGCACAGAGGCAGCCTCTCCAAAGATCCAGGCCCACAGTGGCGTACTGTGCGATTAACAAGCTGGAGAAGGCCGGCTATGCAGTCAGGTGCCAGAAGAGGGCTCAAAGAGTGCAGCAGAATCCTGGGTACATCCCGCACCACGATGGTGTCCCCACAATGGCAAGAACAGGATTGTCTTTAACTGCTCATTAGGTGTTACAAAGGGAGACAACCTGAACGAGCTGTTGCTGCCAGACCCTACTCTGAGTTCCAGCCTCATGGTGTCCTACTGCGCTTCAGAGAACATGCGTTGCGGTAAGCAGCGATATCAAGGGCATGTTCCATCAGGTGAGGCTACTCCCCGAAGACAGGCCCTTGCCGGCTTTCTGTGGCGCAACATGGAGACAGAGAAACCACCAAAACCTCGTCTGGCGGGTCTTGCCATTCGGCACAACATGTAGCCCCTGCTGTGCTACCGCCGGCTACAGAAACCGTTGTTGACCACTGCCAGCAGATGAGGGGATGTACGGGTGGCCATAGAGGGCCTGGATTCTATGGGCCAGCGCCTCAGAGTCTCTCCCTCTGTGGACGAAGCTCGACGGTTCGTGGACAAGATCACCTAGCACTCCTGGCATCTGGAGGGATTCGAGCTCGTCAATGGGCAGCAACATCCCTGACTCAATCAGCCATTTTGCAAAGGAAGCCAGGTCAGAGCAGCGAGCTATGGCTCCAGCGAGTCCAGTGCTGACCCACAGGGAGCTAGCTCTAGGGCTCCGTTGGCTCTGCAACTTTCGGACACCTTGAAATTTTTGCAATTACCGGATGCCAGACCATCCACCATACCCACCATGAGGAACATTTACAGAGTCCTGGCCCGCTTTATGCGATCCTTGGGATTCATTGTCCCTTTCACGACCGAGGCAAAGTCCTAGTGCAGCACTTGTGGGACAGCCCGGAGAGTGGGGATCCCTCACTTCCTGAGGATGTGCTACAACCCCCTGGCTGGAATGGGAAGAGGGCTGCAGCATCTCTCAAGAGATCTCCCCTACCCGGTGCTTCGTGAGCCATGAGCTGGACATCTGCGAAGCTGCAAGAGACCTGCGTCTTTGCAGATCGTCCGAAAAGGCTTACGGTTCTGTAACCTACCTCAGAACTAAAGTCCGACAGCGAGGTAGAGATTGTCCTTCTTATCTGCAAGATCGCGAAATTAGCCCCAAAAGAAGCAGCTGTCAATGCCCAGGCTCGAGTTGTTAAGCTGCACTGACAGGAGCCCAGCTGGTTTCCCCTTCTGCAGCGAGAGCTCACCTTGCCCATCGGTGAAGTCATGCTGTGGACGATTCCACCACAGTCCTTACCTGGGTCGTTCTGACTTCTGCGCTATAAAGTATTTGCCGGGACCCACGGTCACGAGATCAGGACCTGACTGATGTCCATGCGTGGAGAGATACGTGGATTGGCTAATAACCCAGCTGAAACGACATCACCTGCGAGGCAAAGACACTGCTAGAGTTGAACCCGCGACAGTAGGTGGAACAAAGGCCCAGGGTTCCTGCAGCAATCACCAGAGTTCTGGCCTATGACACCTGCCACAGTGGAGCTGGAGGGACACTGCTGAGCTGCGTAAACCCTACAGTCTGCTGCCTCAACACGACTACTCAAGGCTCATCGTCTCCCTACTGCTCCACCAGTTCTCCTCCCTCAAAGACATGGTCAAAGCTGTTGTGCGATCCCACGCCGTAGGACCACCGACCAGGCCAGTGTCGGCCGGGGAGGACTGGGGATCGCGGGCGGAAGTTCTGAGACAAGCCCAGCAGGAGGCTTCGGAGGAGTTTGACCTGCTACGTGCCGGCAAGCCAGTGTCAGCGACCAGCCGACTTCGATGCTCTCCCCAAGAATGCGATGACACTGTGTGTCTTATCCGTGTTGGAGGGAGGCCGCTGCGTCGCGACCAACTGGACCTGGATACCATCCACCCAGTGGTCCTGGACCCTCAGCACAAAGTCACCCGGCTCATCATCAGGGGGATGTCGGCCAGTGTCGCCACCCAGAGGTCAAAGCCTGTTTGGAACTGCGTCGCCAAGTACTGGATCTTGCAAGGCCGTGGCTGTCCAAGCGCCATCAGCATCTGCACAGATTGCCAGATGTGGAGGCTATGCCTTCCGTGCCCAAAATGGCAGATCTCCCACCAGCAAGGCTCGGCTGATGAAGCCCCCATTCTTCTCAACGGGAATGGACTGCTTTGGCCCATTTACGGTGAAGTGGGTGCGTCGTCATGGCGGTGGGGCATCCTGTTTAAATGCCCGCCACAACCTGGGCAGTGCACCTGGACATTCTGTCAACCCACCGACACAGACTCCTTCCTAATGGCCCTCCTTGGGGTTCATTTGCCGCGGAGAGGCAAACCTGCAGAGCTCCTATCCGGATCAAGGAACTAACTTCATTGGTGGTTCTAGAGAGCTGCAAAGCCTTCAAAGCCATGCATCCCACCCTCAAGATCACCTCGTGAAATTACCAGATCAATTCCAGTTCAACCCTCCAAGTGCTCCACATTTCGAGGCGTGTGGGAGGCGGAAGTGAAATCTGTCAAGGCCGCACTGTGCACCACCTATTCAGACTCAGCCTGTCCCTGAAGAGGTCCAGGGACAGTGCTGATGGGAAATGGAGGGTTTTAAGCTTCCGAAACCTCTGGGCTCGTCTCCACAGATGTAGCTGATGTGAACCCGTGACACCCAATCTGCTCCTCATGGGAGGCGGCGCTGGATCCCCTCACTCCCTCAAGCCATCTACACAGAGTCTGATCTGCTGAGCCGCCGCCGCTGGAGGCATGCTCAGGTGTTAGCAGATCAGTTCTGGAGCCACTTCATCCAGCGCTACCTCCCGTCGCAGACCAGGTCCAAGTGGCTGGGATTCGCGCGGCTGCGGCGGGGAGAACGTGATGGTGGTGGACCCTCAACTGCCAAGGGGCCCTCTGGCCTGTTGGTGGGTCACCAAGCGTCATCCCAGGGGACCGGCCGGGCCGAGTCCGCGCTGTCATCAGGTGAAGGAAGACCTACACCAGGCCCGTGGCATGCCTCGTTGCTCTTCCTGACCTTCCCTGACACTTATCAGCCCCTCGCCAAGTGACAAATTTGATGGGACAAATTTTGGCTGTGACAAAGGGTCTGACATGAGTGCCAGATTGACATTTAGTAATAATAGAATCAGCCAATCAGAGGCGCCTCCTCCCGTTACGCATGTGAATGGCGTGTACAGTAATATTCAGAAAGTTTGGGGAGAGGAATTCGCCATGTTTTCACTGTTTAATCCACATGCTTAGTTTGTAGTTATTTTCATGCATCTTGTGTCTTGTGTCGTCCAGAACTGTAAAGTATGATTCCTTATTGTTGTTTATATATGTTTCATGGTGTACATTTAGGCGGGATTTATGTCTCAACTTTGCTTGATTTCAATCGTGGAGGTAAACTTTTTACCGCAAATTATTTTTAGCGACTTTACCGTGAGGTTACAGTGCTTTATATTTATCTGCGTCTTCTTATCTTGTATAATCAATGCTTATGGTGTTGAGATATCTGTAAAATGGATGTTTGTAATCGTCATTTGGTATATTATGAAACAATTGCTGTTATTTTGACAAAGCTATCTTCACGCCGCTATTAATGGGCATTTTGTGTTAGCTTATTGTAGGCCAGGCTTCTTTGCTTATTTGTATGTTGGCTAGGCTATGGATGCTATTTTTTTCTTATAGCACTGCATTTAGAATTAATTATTCTCCTTTGTCATTTGTTTCCTTTCAGAAACCACACACACACACACCCACACCAATAGATACAATTATAATGTAATTACTGATTTATTATTTAATAATTAAATTTATGAACATCTTCAAGAGTGCATTCTTACCCGATGCCCTTCAGTGGCCACTTCTTAAAGAACTTGCTCATTCATCATAACAAATTGGAGGCTCAGGGATAGTGTGGTCACCGAGGGATTATTGAGAACAGTCAGAGGAGCCGCGCCTGCAGATGGCGTCCCTGCCGTTACAGTGGGCAGCCAGCCTGGATGGAGGGATTATGCTGTTGCCAGCCCTGGCGGTCCAACTACCCCCTCATGATGCAGCTTGCCTGGGGCAACAGCTATCGCATGGAGGGCCTTCGAGAGATTAGCCAGGGATGGCGCCTCTCACACCTCCAGCTCTGGATGAAAGAGTGTGGCGCCCAGCACAGGCATCAGAATGCAGCCTCTGTCTGCCACACCTGAACCAGCTGCCCCCTTTACCCAGAGCACACCTCTGCGGTAGCCACAAAGTCAGCCCATCTTTGAAGCTGTTCCTGGCGTCATGACTGTCCTGCATAGGAGCGTGGAGGGATAACCAGCGAATGCAGCAACAGATGTTGGACCTGCACCCGGCGCCCGGCGTAATACACTGCGCACTTACGCCTCAATGGCCATCTGCTCCTCCTCCTTCTCTTCAGTGGTCTGCCCATCCAACACTCGTCCCTATTAAGCAGGAAAATGATTGGTCCCAGTCCTTTGGACCGCACCACCACCGCCTGCTCAACCCAGTGCATATGTAATTTTACCTCCAGGAGATGGCAATTTGGCTAAGCCCCTGCCTCCACCTCCGATAACAGAGAGGAGGCGGGCAGCCCCTCCGACGGGACTTAGTGAAGAGCTTACGGCCGGCGCCTGAGGAAATGCACCCGTTCGGCGCGTCCCAGTGCCTACTCAACCTCCACGCGCCAGTACCAGAATTTTCCAGCCCAGGGTATTGTCCAACTCTTGCATCAAGGGGTGTCAGAGTTTGGTGAGGCAATATCTGCCCAGAGGAGACTGTGTACCGTGGGCCAAAGGCAAAAAATCCCTCCATTCACTAAAGGTGACAAGGGAGTTCGAGGCTGAGAAGGATGCACTAAGAATCTGCCTAGCAAAGGGCCTTGAGGCGTTTAAAGGTCAGATACTGGTCGATCCTTACAAAGAAACATGAAGGCGCTCTGCTCATGCATGGGTTCATACACCAACTCCCCTCAGCCTTACGGATACCATGGACAGCCTAACAGAGCACTACGGACAGCCACACCAGCTGGCTCTCTCAGGCACATCAGCGGACCTGATGGATGCCCAGAAGCGTTACTGGCGACACCAAAGGGCTTCCAAGAGGTTAGCACTTTAAGTAAGATCACTGGTGGGCCTGGTGTTGAATCAGCAGGACGGCCGGACAGACCGAACTCTGCTGTGGCTCCCCACACATTATCAGGCCTTCCTGTCTGGTGCCTCTCCACGACATGAGAGGCGGAGTTCAAGAGGTTCCTGTACCCATGGCCTTTATCCACAATACCAACCCTCCTGCACTTCTCTGACTGGCTCAATTACGAGTTGAAGATGCAGCAGTCAATGTGTGAGCCTACCAGGGCATGAGGAAAGAGCCATCCCAGGACGGCCGTCGCCAAGACAGCAAAGGGTGCCAAAGTCACTAGCATCTTACACCACGGATCTGAGGGAATGCCCCAGCAGCAGCCACGCCAACCTCAATGCCAAACAGGCCGGCCGCCTATGCCCCACTGCAGCAACAACCAGCGCTTCCTTGACCATTGTGCTAACTTCCAAGTTGCTCCGCGGTAGACGGCGTGGATCAAGGCAACAAAAAGATGCACAGATTATTTGCGGCGGGCTACCAGAGCCGCCCAATTAGCCGTCTGGCTGCAAGTGCAAAGGCAAACACCTGCAGGCGCACCATGGCGTGAGCGCCAAGTCTGCCCCGCATGATGCATTGAGCGCCAAGTCTGCCCACGCATGATGCATGGCGTGAGCATAGATCTGCCCGCTGATGCATGGCGTGAGAGCGTAAGTCTGCCACCCGCGCTGATGCGCGTGAAGCGTAAGTCTGCCCCGCGCGATGCATGGCGTGAAGAGCGCCAAGTCTACCCGCATGATGCATGGCAGTGAGCAGCCAGTCTGCCCGCGTGATGCCATGGCGGTGAGCGTAAGTCTGCCCCGCATGATGCATGGCGGTGAGAGCGCCAAGTCTGCCCCGCATGATGCATGGCGAGCGTAAGTCTACCCGCATGATGCATGGCAGTAGGCATAGAAGTGCCCGCTTTATGATGGCGTGAGCGCCAAGTCTTGCCCCGCTGATGCATGGCGTGAGCGCCAAGTCTGCCCGCTGATGCACTTGATGGGAGAATGCCCCAGAAGCCTAGCCTGCTGCGGCACACCCACCGTCAGCGGCCTGCGTCTCTTATTGCGGACGGTGGTCAGGCTGCAATCAGGCCCTCCTGAAAGTGAGCAGAGTGTTGCCTTTCTTGGATGGGCCGGATGCCATCCCGGGTATGGTTGAGGAAGGGACCATTCTACTCCCAGCTTGGCTACAGCCTCAAGCTCGAAGAAGGCCTGCCGAGGACTGGCCCTGCGGACAGTCCGTCAAGATCCTCAGAAGTCCACCCATGGCACTGCATGCTGTGTGGTTCTCCATCTGCGCCAGTGCCAGCCGAAGAAGTCCTTCAAGATACTGCGGGCTTTACAGCCCGAGCAGTTGAGTCTGTGGCTACTCAGCATACCCAGTGAAGGCGCTTCAAAGGCTTCTGAAACACCTGAGGGATCCGCTCAGGATCTACTTAGATGTCGCCCTCTGCTCTTGGTGGGTCGACTTCACCCTGCGCCTACATTCCGCACCAGTGGAACCTTAAGGTAGCCTGGGACCCCGGGACTCCAGCAGCGGTGAAGCGGGTTAGGCTGGGTACTACAAGGGCGATTGTCTTAACTGCTCATCTGCGGTACAAAGGAGACAACCTGAACGAGCTGTTGCTGCCAGGCCCTACTCTGAGTTCCAGCCTCATCGGTTGTCCTGGCTGCTTCAGAGAACATGCGTTGCAGTAAGTAAGTAGAAACATATCAGGGCATGTTCCATCAGGTGAGGCTACTCCCTCAAGACAGGCCCTCTGCTTCGCTTCTGTGGCAAACATGGAGACAGAGAAACCACCAAACACCCACGCCTGGGCAGGTCTTGTCATTCGGCTTTAAACATGTAGCCCCTGCTGTGCTACCTTCTCAAGGCTACAGAAACACGCTGTTGACCACAGCCAGCAAGATGATAGATGTGCAGGGTGGCCATAGAGAGAATAAGATTTCTAGGTCGATAACTGCCTCCCAGAGTCTCTCCTCTGTGGACCTAAGCTCGGTGGGTTCGAGGACAAGATCACCTTACTCCTGGCATCTGGAGGATTCGAAGCTGGTCAATGGGCGGCAACATCCCTGACTCAATCAGCCATTTGCAAAAGGAAGCCAGGTCAGAGAGTTAGCGAAGCCATGGCTCAACGAGTCCAGTGCTGACCCACAGGAGCTAAGCTCTAGGGCTCGTTGGCTCTGCAACTTCCAGGACACCTTGAGGTACAAGTGCGGATGCCAGACCATCCTATACCCACCATGAGGAACATTTACAGAGTCCTGGCCCGCTTGCGCATCCCTTGGGATTCATTGTCCCTTTCACCCGAGCCAAAGTCCTAGTGCAGCACTTGTGGGGACAAAGCGAGAGAGGGGATGATCCCTCACTTCCTGAGGATGTGCTGCAACCCTGGCTGGAATGGGAAGAGGAGCTGCAGCATCTCCTCAGAGATCTCCCTACCCCGGTGCTTACGGGAGCCATGAGCTGGACATCTCAAGCTGCAAGAGAGACCTGCACGTCTTGCAGATGCGTCCGGGAAAAGGCTTACGGGTTCTGTAGCCAGCCTCAGAACTAAGAGTCCCGACAGCGGGTAGAGGTGTCCTTCTTATCTGCAAGATCGAAAGTGGCCCCAAAGAAGCAGCTGTCAATGCCCAGGTTTTCGAGTTGTCTGGCTGCACTGACAGGAGCCCAGGCTGGTTTCCCTTCTGCAGCCGAGAGGCTCACCTTGCCCATCAGTGAAGTCATGCTGTGGACGATTCCACCAGTCCCACCTGGCTCCGTTCTGACTCCTGCCGCTATAAAGTATTTGCCGGGACACAGTCACCCAGATCCAGGACCCGACTGATGTCCATCGAGGAGTGTGGGATTAGGCTAATAACCCAACTGATCGACATCACACCAGCCAAGACACTGCTAGAGTTGAGCCACGACAGTAGGTGGAACAAGGCCCAGGGTTCCTGCAGCAATCACCAGAGTTCTGGCCTATGACACCTGCCACAGTGGAGCTGGGAGGACACTGCTGAGCTGCGAAACTGGCCAGTCTGCTGCCTCCAACACCCACTACTCAGAGCTCAATGCCTCCTACTGCTCACCAGTTTTCTCCTCCCCTCAAAGACATGGTCAAAGCTGTTGTGCGATCCCCGCCATGGGCGGCCACCGACCAGGCCAGTGTCACCGCCGAGGACTACAGGGATGCGCGGAGGCGAAGTTCTGAGACAAGCCCAGCAGGAGAGCTTCCGGAGGAGTTTTGACCTGCTAGCCGTGCCGGGCAAGCCAGTGTCAATCGACCACACTAATGCTCTAGCCCCAGAGCACGATGACACTGTGTGTCTTATCCGTGTTGGAGGGGAGGCTTCGCCGTGCATGGCGACCAACTGACCTGGATGCCATCCACCCCAGTGGTCCTGGACCCTCAGCACAAAAGTCACCCGCATCATCCAGGATGTCGGCGAGTAGTTCTCGCGCCACCCAGGGTCAGCGCCTGTTTCTTGAGCTCGTCAAGAAGTACTGGATCTTGCAAGGGCAGGGAAGCTGTCAAAGCCATCAGCATGCCTGCACAGATTGCTAGATGTGGAGAGAGCTATGCCTTCATTGCTGCAAAAAATGGCAGATCTCCCACCAGCAAGGCTACGGCTGATAAAGCCCCCATTCTTCTCAACGAGGAATGGACTGCTTTTGGCCCATTTACAGTGAAAGTGGGTCGTCGATCATGAAAAGCGGTGGGGCATCCTGTTTAAATCCCCTACAACCTGGGGCAGTGCACCTGGGACATTCTGTCCAGCCTCGACACACACTCCTTCCTAATGGCCCTCCGCAGGTTCATTGCACGGAGAGGCAAACCTGCAGAGCTCCTATCGGGGATCAAGGAACTAACTTCGTGGTGGTTCTAGAGAGCTGCAAGAAGCCTTCAAAGCCATGCATCCCACCCTCCAAGATCCACCGTAAAGTACCAGATCCAATTCCAGTTCAACCCTCCAAGTGCTCCACATTTTAGAGTGTGGGAGGCGGGAAGTGAAATCTGTCAAGGCAGCACTGTACACCACTATTCAGACTCAGCCTGTCCCTGAAGAGTGTCCTGAGGACAGTGCTGAATGGAGGGTTTAAACTCGAAAACCTCCTTCACGCCTCCACAGATGTAGCTGGGATGTGGACCCCGCGGACACCCACCTGCTCCTCGGGCTGCGGATCCCTCTCCCTCAAGCCATCTACACAGAGTCTGATCTGCTGAGCCGCCGCCGCTGGAGGCATGCTCAGGTGTTAGCAGATCGGTTGGAGCCACTTCATCCAGCTACCTCCCGTCACTGCAGACCAGGTCCAAGTGGCACAAGGGACCATCGCAGCTGCAGCCGGGAGCCGTCGTGATGGTGGTGGACATAACTGCCAAGGGCCCTCTGCCTGTGGGGTCGGGGTCACCAGCGTCATCCCAGGGACCCGACGGACTAGTCCCAGCACTGCTGTCATCAAGGTGAAGGAGAAGACCTACTGAAGTCTCACAAGTGGCACGCGTTGTCTTCCTGACCTTCCTGACACTTATCAGCCCCCTCATAGTGACAAATTTGATGGGGACAAATTTGGGGCGGCCTGTGACAAAGGGTCTGACATGAGTGCCAGATTGACATTTAGTAATAATAGAATCAGCCAATCAGAGAGCGCCTCCCCCACGCATGTGAATGAAGTGTGTACAGTAATATTCCAGAAAAGTTTGGGAGAGGTCGCCATGTTTCCACTGTTTAATCCACATGCTTAGTTTGTAGTTATTTCATGCATCTTGTGTCTTTGTGTCGGTCCAGAACTGTAAGTATGATTCCTTATTGTTGTTTATATGTTTCATGGTGTACATTTAGGCAGGATTTATGTCTCAACTTTGCTTGATTTCAATCGGAGGTAAACTTTTACCATAAATTATTTTAGTACTTATGCCACTGTATCAAAGAACAATAAGTGTGTACCAACACAGTTGATGATGTAGTGAATTAGTAGACCTGGGGCCGTTGCACAAAAAAACTAGGATAAGGTGATTAAGCGGGATATCTTGTTTATCCTGGCTCAATTTATCCCGGATCCAGTTGCACAAACGCGGGATAAGGGGCAGCAGGATATGTTATGGTATAAGTTCCCATGGCTGATTTATTTCATGGAGAGCCTGCTCCAGACCAGGCTAAATTCCAGGATCTATTTAATCTCATCCCTTAACTCAGTCAGCAGTCACCATAAACGGAAACCAATAATTTTTCCACTGCCCACTACACATTGTTATCACATATACCTAGACCCACGGTCATTATTTAAACGCTTGTGATCACTAAATACTTTACATGCTAGCCATTCCGGCCTGTCATGCGACAATGTGGCGTCACGGGAGTGCCTTAACCATTTTGGCGCGTGGTGTATACGCGGCACTAGTTGCAATATTCTCCTAAACAGAGGTGTTGCTGTTTGTTGCTGTTGTGAAAACCTATCGCTACCTACTTCACACCGTAGAAGAAGCAATGAAGCCACTCTAGTTGCCATGGTGAATCAGTGAATCTGTGATGGGTGGCGGGGTCATTTGAGGGAGCCGAGTGGCCTTACTTCTTATCCAGGATAGGTTTCACCTGGCTTGATGAATCCGTGTCGTTCATCCTGGCTTGCTCGTTATTACAAACCAATTAAGCCTGTCGCTCTTGTTTTGGATTCATTGAGCGCAGCTCAGTAACTTATCCCAGATGTCTTAATTCTGCTTTTGTGCAATAGGCCCCTGTTCCAAGACATCGAAGACACAACATACATGTCATATGTACATGTAAGTAATTAACTGGTACACTTAATAGGTTTATTCCACTGTATCAAAGAGTAACAAGGTTGTAGCAGCACAGCTGTTACAAGGAAAGGAGGAAGTTTATTGTCACATGCATATAGTTACTGGATAAGAAATGCAGTGAAATTATGTCTGGTGTCAGCCTATTTGTGCATTTATATAAATGTAATGTGACAAGTGTGATTACATACAGCAAAAACTCTTCTGTATTGCCCTCTCTCTCTCTCTGTATAAATACATTATATATATATATATAAAATATATATATACACACATACGTACATACATACACATATAAATGTATGGCGGTATATATATAGAGAGGTGTGTGTGTGTATTGTGATAATATATATATAAGATAATGAGATAATTAAATTGTACCAAAAACGTAAGAAATAACATTACAATGTGCAAGTGTTAAGCTTCTTAAAACCACGGGTGACTGATTAGCCCTGATGTGTGCCAGTCTGCTCGGTTTCAAGTTGATATTTAAACACAATTTTAGCTTCCACCTTTTTCCTAAATACACCAGCCAACGGCATGATATGAAAGATGAACTTCGTGTTTGTGTTATGGTGGGTGAACGGCACACGTTTCTCGCTCGTTGTAATCGCTTTTAAAAAGCACCTAAAGAAGAATGATTCAGTTGTGCCAAAATGTATGAAATACAATGTATGCAAGTGTTTTACGCTTCTTAAACCCATGGGCAGCTCCATGAAGCACTGCTGTGTGCCAGTCTGCTCGGTTTCAAGTAGATATTTAAACACAATTTTAGCTTCCACCTTTTTCCTAAATACACCAGCCTACGTCATGACATGAAAGACGAACTTTGTGTTTGTGTTATGGTGGGTGAACGGACGCACGTTTCTTGCTCGTTGTAATCGCTTTTAAAAAACACCTTAAGATGAATGCTTCAGTTGCTGTAAGTGTTCTTAAACCCGTGGGCAGCTCCAAGGAGCACTGCTGTGTGCCAGTCTGCTCTGTTTCAAGTAGATATTTACGTGATTTTAGCTTCCATCCGCCTACATGCACTACGTGGAGTTTGTCTCTAGTGCTGCACAGAGCCAATAGCCCTAGGTAACAAAGCAAAGATATATAGATAGTAATGTTAGCTAGGTTTAGACAGCAAATTGTGTTAGTGTGTCTGTTTTAAACTAAACGAGAGATTATTTCATACATTTATATTTCATACACCTTTTACTGAAAAACAGATTATTGGGATGTTATTTTGTGTCACAGCACTCATAACTTACTACAGTATGTCATCATTGCACACTACAGTAATTGTAGTGTACCATAATTAATTAATAAGCATTGTTGTTTACAGTTTAGCAGGATGTCAGCATCAGGAAAATAAGCTATTCTTGATATGGACTGAGTTTAAATAGGTACTGTGATCTGTTTAATTATTTCTCTACTTTTTCTCTACTTGTCAATTTGTTTACATCAGGTAGGTGCATTGGATGCAGCTCACACGAGGATAGAACTGGAGGTGCTGGTGTTGTCACATGAGTATTTTCACTAAACTTGTTGTTAGTAATAATCACTGAATCCGAAATCAAGAAAATACATCGAGAAATATGTCACACACACATGCACGCCCACATGCTGATCAACAGAATAATTGTAAAACAGACAAATTGAAAATTGAATAAAGCACGCACGCATGCACACACGCACACACTTATGTCTTGTCTCCTCCGTGGGATAGTAGGAAACGCAATTTCGATCTCTTTGTATGTCTTGACATGTGAAGAAATTGACAATAAAGCAGACTTTGACTTTTGACACACACATACACATATACTATTGAAGATATACGTCCATAAATGTGGAACGATAAAAAATATCTAATTTGTCTTTCAGAACTTCAATGAAGGACTCGTCTCACCAAATCCTCTCCTCTACACGGAAATGTCTGACTTGGTGTCAGTGACCGCAAGCTGACCTTGCACCTGGGTGAAATTCCAGTGACTCATTTTTAGTTGAGGTTTCCCCCCAACGAACTTTATGTGAGGTGCCTCGTGATGCTGGTGATGTCTGGCCATTTCACCTCCATTAGTATAGTGGGGAACCTGCAAAGGATCAACCACCTGACAATCTAGGCTTGCACCCAGATCTATCATAACGATGCTGCAGTGGGAGACCTTGACCTACCAGACATCCACGTAGTGGTGGAGCACTTTTGCCACGTTCCCTTGAGGATCCTCCCTGCCAACCACTTGTTCCTTTATATATATATATATATATATATATATATATATATATATATATATAAAATTGGTTTATAGTTTGTTTATTGTGTTCATTTTGGGTGTTCATGTATTGTTCCATGTTGTGTATTTCTATGATGTCCACAAGTTTTTCAATAAAATATGTTTCTTGTTTACTTGTTACTTTGACACTAACCTTTTATAGGGCATATATAATGTGGATTTTACTCTGCAGCGTCCCGATGTTTTTGTTTTTTTAATGACCAACTGGTTAGGTTACGTTTACCTGGCGTGGCATGTGCAACAATGTGATTACAGAGTCCTCTACCAACACACAAAACAGCATATCCCCGCAGTCTTGCTGGCCGAAGTAGTGTTAGTATTAGTAATAGCACGGTGAGTGGAACATATTAGCAAAAGTTTCTGAACCTTAACTTGTGGAACAACAACTAAAACTTTTAGGAAAGAAATAAGAGCTTTGTCTTCCATAGTGTTGCAACAATTTGCTACTTATGTGTGTTTCTATGGGGAAATGTTTTGGATATCATACAAATTTTACAATGTACCTACATAAAAGGCAAGCTTACATAAAAAGCCAAGCTGGTATATCATTGATTAAATGCCTCGTGTGTATATCTGTCCTTCATATGACCATCATTTCTATGATATCCAAAACATTTCCCCATAAAACACACCTAACTTTCACAAGTTTGGCTCATTACTGTAGTCTACACAGGAAGGTGCATTTGTTATTAACATTGCAAGATGCTCAAACATCGCCCAGGTCTCAGACATCGACACTGTTGCAAGTAAGATGTCATCCTTCAATCAACTAGGCTTCAGTGAAGTTTAGCACGAAAAACAGGGTAGGTAGCGTTTGTTTGTCAATTATTGATGCATACTCTAGACAACGTTTTTGTTGACAAACCATAGCCATTTGTGTTGAATCTTTTTAATATTATTTGGCCAACGCACCCCCTTCAAAAAGACTGTTGTAAACAATAGCCATTTCGGCGTACTTGTTCCTTTTGCCCCTGACAGATTCAATGTTCACTACACCTCGTTTGTGCGGCTCCTCGTTTTTTCTAAGAGATTGGTAGCACAGTGATCTCACAACGACACTACCATCTAGGCCTACTACGTTGGAGACTATACAAAAACAACATGCATGTAATAATTTCAAAATAAAATACTGGATCATTTCTTTACACAGCTTTATTGAAGTGTATTTACAAGCTGTTTGGATCTGATGTTAGCCACCTAGCTAGCTGACATCAACGTTACCTTCACAAAACATAAACTGTTCATGGAACAATCTTTATCTACAATCCAATTCTGATGGTTTGGTAGAAGTAGGCTACAGGATAAATTTTGTTACACTGCTTTATTGAAGTGCGTTTAAAAGTTGTTGTGTTTTATCTAGTATTATCCATCTAGTTATCTGGTATTAGCCATCTAGCTAGCTGACTTGACTTTACCTTCATATTTATATAAACTAAGCGATCCAAACTGGATTCCATGAACAATTTATATCCCCGATCCAGTTTGGATCGCTTAGTTTTCGTGTGATGTTACACAATATCTGCCACCTGTGACCGATTAGTATTTGGCAGATGCCGCAAATTCCTTGTAAACTTGTAGATAGCTCCGATAACATTAGTTTCTCCATAAGACATTGTTAACCGGAAGTCGGTTTACGGCTTATCGATATTCAAAATGAAATCGTCCAAAGAATCCTTTGCCGGATAGCGAGACAGCGGTGAAGTCGGACAATAACCTCATTCAACACACGGTTGCATTTACCGCCACCAACTGGACATTTACATAACTACAGGTATGGCGTTTCAACGGAGGAGTGACAAAGAAAAATAAATAATAATAATAATAATTGTAAATCCTCAAGAGAGAGCCTGGCCTGCCCCAGTTCTCTAACCTATTCCAGTAATATACCTCTTTCTATGCTGTACGCTGGGCAAACTAATAAAACATGTTGAACTGTCTCCATTTCCCTGCAGTTATCACAATGGCCCGTGGCATGTTTGCCAATAACATGAAGATGATGGTTCAGCCTAGTGTGGCCTATCCTAAGCCTTGTTATTATTTGCTCTTCTTTTCGGCTCCAGCTGCACTGTCTCCTGGTGGGCACCTGTTTTTGTATAGTGCGAAGGAAGCTACCCTTACTCTCCCTGTCCCACTGCCCCTGCCATTCGCCGATCATTTTAGTTACTATGATATGCTTAACTTCTGCTTTACTGAGTGGAATGTTAATCTGAATCTCAGAATTTAAAGCACCTTTAGCAAGCTGGTCTACAACCTCATTCCCTTCAATACCTGAATGAGATGGAACCCATACAAAAATAACAAAAATATCTTGCTGATGCAGTCTAAAAAGACTTTGAAGAACATCATACAGTAGGTCAGGTCTGCACACTGACTTGCCGTGCAGAATACTAGTCAATGCTGACAATGAATCAGAGCAAATAACATTACACCGGGTCTTAATCTCTTCAATCCATTCTAGTGCAAGGCAGATTGCAAATAGCTCTACTGAATAAACTGCAAGGTGGTCAGAGAGTCTCTTTTGAATTCCTTTCTTATACTTTGGGATGCAGCTGCAGTCTTCCCTGTAGCAGGGTCTTTAGAACCATCTGTAAAAATTTGAACCCCGTCAGGATATTCGGTGTGTGTATATGCACATCAGTGAGATGTCTCACATCCCTTTCCTCCTCAACCTCATCACACATTTTGACTAAAACGATATCCACTGTGGGCATAACAAAAAACCAGGGAGGGGTATGTGGCAGTGGAACCACAGAACTATGGGACAACTTAGTTAGTCCAAGTTTTCCAGCTTGGCTATTCCCAGTCCACCCAAAACTATTAAAGTTTGCTTTGCCGTGTTTCCAACACGGAGTCAGAATATGCTTAGTAGGGTGATCCTCTTTATGGCCTTGCAAGTTCGTCCAGTACACCATGGCCAACTGCTGACACCTCAAAACCAAGGGCATTTCCCCTGATTCTACCTGGAGAGCGGGGACTGATGAGGTCCTAAATGCCCCACTGCACACGTGTAAGGCCTGTGCTTGAATTACATCAAGTTTCATCAAATGTGTCTTTGCCGCTGATCTATACGCAATGCACGCATAATCCAAAGTAGATCTGATAAGTGCAATATATACATGTTTTAACGACATCATCGTGGCACCCCAGTCACTCCCCACTAGGCACCTGAGTATATTTACTGCCTTTTTACACTTAACAACAATTCTCTGAATATGATCTCTGAAAGTCATCTTACAGTCCATCCAAACCCCTAAGAACCTCACTACCTCAACTTGTTTGAGTGGCTGTCTATACAGAGTAATATGTACAGGGGGAACAATTCTTCTTTTGGTAAAGCAAATAACCTGTGTCTTTTCCACTGAGAAACGGAAGCCCCACTTAATGCCCCAATTCTCTACAATACTAACTGCTGCCTGGAGTTTCTGACTAATATGAGCTGAATTTCGCCCCCTGATCCACAGTGCTCCATCATCTGCATACAAAGATCTTCCAATATTAACGTTCATGTCTGAAAAAATGTCATTAATCATGATACTGAACAGCAGAGGGCTGCATACACTGCCCTGAGGGACACCATTATCCACATGATAAATATTAGAATGTGATTGTCCAACCCGCACCTCAATGGTTCTGTTTAACAGAAAGTCCATGACCCAATTATACAGTCTGCCACTTATTCCCATTGCTTTTAACTTAATAAGGAGCCCCTCGCGCCATAGCACATCATATGCTTTTTCTATGTCAAAGAAAACAGCATTAACCTGCTCTTTATCTGCTTGGGCTTTCCTTATAGTGTCTTCCAGACACAGCACAGGGTCCATAGTCATCCTTCCCCTACGGAACCCACTCTGACATGAGCTGATTAAGCCTCTCTTTTCAACAATGTAAGTTACCCTATCTGTGGCCATTGGCTCCATTATCTTACCTAGATTAGAGTTAAAGCAATAGGCCTGTAGCTAGTCGCCTCACCCTTTTCCTTACCTGCTGCCAGAATGCTTCCAAGAAGATGGAATATTCCGTCTCCCAGATCATATTAAAAAGTTGCAGAAGTACCATTTGCGCTTGAGGACATAGTTTCTCCACCATTATGTAACAAATTTCATCCTTACCTGGAGATGTAGACCTAACTCCACTCAGCGCCCGCTTTAACTCAAACATAGAAAATGGCACATCAAAAGAATTATCTACATCAAGCTTCTTCTCTAAAACATTGGGATGCACCCTTACCATTTCTTCTCTAGCCTCTCTGGCCTCAGGAGACAAATTATTCACACTGTGAATTCTAACAAATACTTTTGCCAGCGCTTCTGCTTTATCTTTATCTGTTCTCATAATTTCCTCATTAAACTGGATAGCCGGCAATGAAAACTCCCTCCTCATTCCTCCCATCCTCCTCATCATTGGTTGAGGTATCTCTACCCCACACATCATTGGTTGAGGTATCTCTTCCCCACACATCATTGGTTGAGGTATCTCTACCCCACCACTCTCTCTTTGCCTTCCTTATAACCCTCCTGACCATACAGTAGCTTGAGCTCTTTTATACTCAACCAGGTCAGCAAAAGAGAAAGTTGATTTGACCTTTTTAAAAGCATTATTTCTTACCTGTATTGCTTCCCTACACTCACCTGTCCACCAAGGTACCATTCTACGCTGCCCACACCATGTTGTTGTCCCGATGAATTGAAGGGCCGAAGAGTGCAATATCTCCTAAATATCACCAGTAATCCTGCTGTTAACATCATTGACATTTCCATACTGTTCTACATTAAAACTCATCAAACTAGCACTACAATTCATACTAAAGTCATCCCATTTAGCTTTTTTAAAA
Organism: Alosa alosa; assembly: GCF_017589495.1. Lineage (NCBI taxonomy): Eukaryota > Metazoa > Chordata > Actinopteri > Clupeiformes > Clupeidae > Alosa > Alosa alosa. The sequence continues at coordinate 423,203 of NC_063204.1, forward strand.
TCCCATCTAGGGAAGGTTACATCTTCAATGTGGACTGTCCCCACTCCAGTCTCGCACAGTATAGGGTAATGATCACTACCAATACAATCATCCTGTATGACATTCCATTTAGAACATCTAGCAAATTGCATTTGCAGCCAATGTACAAGCCAAAAGTTCAGAGGCTACCAGTTGCCACGCGCACCTTCAGGAAGTGGACACCGGAAGCGGATGAGGCTTTGAGAGACTGCTTTGAGTCCACTGACTGGAGTGTGCTACTGAATGGAGGACTTAGAGGAGGTCACACATTGCACTACTGACTATCTGAACTTCTGTATGGACATTGTTGTTCCCACAAGGATTGTACACTGCTATCCAAATAACAAGCCTTGAACTAGAAAATGCAATTTTCAAAATTACCATTGCATGTAAATGCAAAAAAGCTGCTGTGTATAACATTATATTACTTACAGTATGATTATTCAGATTACATAGTCTTACAGTATTCTTGAAAACCACTTACTTGGTTAGATGTTAGCTTAGAGTATATGACAGTCAGTAAAAATAAATTGTCAATTCAATATTGATCAACATTCTTTGTTTTAATACAGCAGAATGATACTCAGAATACACTAATGAACACTTACCAATGTAAGCTTGAAGTAAAAATCACAGTTTTGTATATATATATATACAGAACTTGATAATGCCAATCATATTATCCTAAGACAGATCTATTTATCAGTGGTAAATCTGAACTGGCAGCAACAGCTAGAGGCCTCAGTTAATGGTATTAGGTCAAATTTGATGGTGATATATACACTGAAGAATAAAAGAGTCAGCCCTTCAGATGATCAGTTTTAGACAGAACTTAGGTTAGAATCTTATTTTTCACACAGCACAGCTCAGGTCTAAAAAGAGAGATCTAACAGCACAGCTATGTATGTTACAGCACAGGTATGATTCAGAGGTATGAATGATTCACAAGTATACAAGTTACAATGTCTCAGTGTAGATCTCGGATAAGTCTCAGTATGGTTAAATGGTATGTGTACAGATATGTTGAGATATGGTCACATGTTTGTAAGAATGTATGTTAGTAGGTATGTTGCTAGCAACATTGTCAGAGATTGGTTGGCAGGTGTGCACACAGACAGGCACACATGTAATGTCATACACGGTCATCACCACTGGTCTGGTCTGGAACCTAAAACACAAAAGCAAACAAGTTTAACAGTTATACTAAAACAATACAAGGAATGTCTGCAATTGTACAACTGTTCAATACAACTCATTTATTTAAGTGAAGTTGTTACATTACCTTAGGCTGACACACTTTTAACCTAACGACTAACATCGTAAACAGTTTAAGCTTTAAACAATTCTCTCAACAATTCTAACAATTCTTCTCTCGACAATAAAAATAGGTAGAGTATAATCCAATTGTTGTACCATCAAGCTACTGGTAGTTAAGCTTAAATACTAGCCTATAGTATTAAATTGCAAACAAAGCAGAATTCTGTGTTTTATCGTTTTCAGTTTAAGGATAGTTGATAGCTAATTATATTTTTTACATATAAAACGTTAACAGCTTAGAAAACTTTGCAGGCAATGGGTTTGTTGTTGCTGTTGATAATCATATGAGTAAGGACGGATCATTCTGATAAGTATCTTGATAACCAACTGCTATAACTTGAACAGCTTGCTAGGTCTGTCAGCCACATTTTTTCCTACAGATTACAATGTACTACAACTGGAAAGCTTGATTCTCGGGCCAGGCTACACTTTAATTTATAGACCAGAACAATGCAGAAATGAGTAGGCCAAGTAAACATTGTAGCCTATGTTGACAACACAAACATTATAGCTCAACTTAGTGTGTTTTAAAAAGACTTTAGTCGTATGGTCCATTTCCTAACAGTAGCCCATTCATGGCTTTCATAAGGTCCCTTTCCACAGGAGTATTAATAAAGCACCAATGCATTCATAATCTAGGTGCTTGATTGTATACACCTGTGGAAAGGGACCTGATGAAACCCATCAATAGACGAACTATAGCATACCGTGATAGTGTTTACTTAGGCTACGTAAGAATTTAGGAGCGTAGAATGAAAACGTAGCCTGGCCTATTTGATACACAAACAAGCGGTGTACAACGTTAAACATTTGTTAAAATAAAAACAGGACCATATCTGCTAGCTTTAACTAAAATGTGAAAGGTAGAAGCTATAACGTTATGACCATCAACAAGTAGCTAACGTTATTCATGCCATGAATGAAACCCATGATGGGTTTCATCAGGTCCCTTCACACAGTAGCCTAGGCTACAATCAAGCACCATGCAGTCTGCATTCATAAGCTATTCTAGGTGCTTGATTCTGCCGAAAGTGACCTGATAGAACCAGAGCCTAGTATCTATATGCCTAACGTTACTTCTCTGGTTTACGTTAACGTTGTAGTTAAAACGCTGCTGGTTAGTAGGCCTATGAACTAATGCACTAATTAGTGCATTACGTTTGATTGTCGATTTCTATCATCGAAACCTACAGCTAATCGGTCACTGTAAAGTTGACGACATATTAACGTTGATTAACAGTGGGTTTCTTTACATAATACATATCAAAGTAGCAAGGTGCTAACGTCAACTATTTCACTAACGTTACCTAACGTTATAACGTTAGTTTAGTTATTTGTGACCCATCATTTCATACATATAACGCTAACGTTACATAATGTTTGACGACATAAATGACTCAAATACCAAAAAACCGGAACACTTACCTTGTCTCTAATTAGAGAAATGTGCCTCTGAAGGTTTACGAGCAAATAAAGTGACCACGGCACAGCAGGCGAAGACGTTCAGAAGATTCACAGCTCCAGCGGTAGCTCGCGTTCGGTAGCAGCTGTTAAAGGGAAACTTGGCAGGATTTCCCGCTCTGCTGGAGAAATTGTGCATTATGCTATTTTAAACTGTGGGAAAAGGTAACAATAAAGCACATGGATTTGTTTACAAGCTAGCGAACGGCTAGCATACGTTTGGCATAACTATGTGGATGTTACAAGGTAAGAAACACGATTTAAAACGAGTTTATTGTTTCTCACTTCTCTTTCCGGGACGGTAGTCTCAATGTTGCAAGGTTGGTTTTCCGCCTGGGGACGCTAGGCGCAGCAGTGAAAGTCACCATTTTCACCGGAACAGGTCATTTAACCATCCAAATGATTTCTAAACGGGTTTATTACGTTGAAATAGTTGCCAAGTTCCCATTTAATTGTTTTCAGCTGCAGGTCACGTCATAATGCTTAAGGTTGCCGCCATGGAGGTCAATGTTAACCCTTTAGGCGCCAGAGGTTTTTTTTTCGAAACGTTCGATTTTGACATCTTCATTTCAAAAGGCTTTATCTTAAAAGTGATAAGAGATAGAGACTTTCTGTAAATTAGAGAAATATTAAGGATGACCCAGAGCCATAGAGAGAAAAAGAGCGACACTCTTTGATGTCACCGCCAGTGCAGTCCGTGGTTCGTGTAAACGCTATAGTTCAAAACATACCTTTGGCTGTCATGTTCTTCTATGGGACAGACAGCAGCGACATGTTATTTAACGGTAAATATATATATAAACATACACCCTACTACTTTTTTCAGCTGTTATTGCATGATTACATATTTGTTGATGTCAGTTTTGCATTTTGAGAGGCAGGGTGACAACGAAAAAAGCTGTATATTACTTAGATAAGTTTTACATTTTGGAGGAAAAGCTTATGTTCATGTTCGCATGGACAGAAGTACAAGTTAGAGCGGCTCTAACTTAAGTTTTCTTTTCCATATCATTCATGTGATGACAGATGTCTCATGATTTTCATTTTATCGCAACTGGGCTGTATTATTGATTACCGCGGATTTTGCTTATAAATTCGATTCAGCCATTAGCTTACCTTCGTGGTAGCGTCTGCGTGGGTCCATTCAGCATTAAGCCTAGCAGCTAGCTCACTTCTGATAAGTGGTCACCCCCAGACCACAACGTGAAACATGATCATGTTAAGACTAAGAATATAATTTTAAGATTAAGCCATTCACATATTATCAAAAGCATTATGCTTATATGTTTGGGTCTATAGGTAAGTGCAGAGTTATTAAGATTTTCTCTACGGCTCTGGGTTAATGCAGAGTAAGGTTAGCTGCAGAGAGAGTGATAGAGAACAGTGACAGGCGACACTCCCATTGGACTCCGTTGTACCTTTTTGCTTTTTTGAAAAACAGTCCATTCAGCATTTACACCCACTTCTTCTGATGAGGCAGGAGTTGACCACACAACCATGATTAGTTTTAAAACTAAGCCATGCACAAAGAATCAAATATATTAAAGAATAACAACTCATTAAGCTTGGATGAATGAATCAAATATTGTTTAATAAAAAATACTGAGTGAGACAACAAGATGTGTGTGTGTGTGTGTAAATGTGTGTATCTAACTGGAAAAACAAGAACAAAGTGAAGGAACAGGGAGGAATATTATAAGTGATTAATACATTTAAAAAAATCCTCCACATACATCAGGCTTCAGAATGCCTCAGGGCTGAAAGGAAGGACAACATTCATAATAAAGGTACCTGGCATAAGATAAAAATGAACAGTGTGGAACAAAAAAAAATGGGAACAAGCATGAATAAGATCAACAAACATACGCATTACAGTGTCCACAACAACGATACTGGTGGTCCAGCAAGGTCGTGGTTCATTGGTTACAACTAACATTTTGTAGATCAGTGGTCATACCATGGTTGGCTGTGCAGCATTTGATGCACCAATCGGTCTGAGAAGGGTTACCGCATGTATGGCTTCCCAAGGACAAAGATCGGATGAAAATATGGATGACAATGGTCAGCCGCGAAAACCTGCAAAATGACCGGGACCAGCAACAACCGAAAAACTATGTCATGTAAGTAATGTTCAGAGGTGACATCACTTGCAAGCATTTCAAAGGGCATCATATTTCTAAGTGTAGAGAATTATGACTGCTAATATCTGAAGTGCAATGGAAACTGATCTTACAAGCCTACCTTCAGGTACACTTTGAAGATGACCAATTCACTGCCACAAAAACCGGAGGCAAGTTGAAGTTGAGGCCAGATGCTGTGCCAACAATATTCCTTCATCGGCCTAAGCCGAAGAGGAGGAAACCCCCTTCTGGAAGGGTGCCTCCAGCACCAACCCAAAGTATAACAGACCACACATACGGCAAATTAAACTTCGGTATGACACATGCAGCAACAATGCAACAATATTCCCCATTTAATGTAATTCAAGGATAGACTACACTCCTAATGAGACATTACATTCATATTAGTACATCCAGCTTCAGGGATTCTCTGAGGATTTGCATACAGAATGTAGATAATCTACAAATTTCTACCAAATTAACCATTGCCAGTAGATGAGTTTATACATTTTTTTGGTTTCTGATTGTGGCAGATGATTTGATTCACATTACAGTAATGTTTCGCTTTAATTTCTTTTCTATAGGAGTGTAGTGTACCCTTATATTGAAGATAACAGTATGTGCAAATGCAAAGGCAAAATACATATAACAGCAACATTACCTTGTTATTGTTACAGAGGTTGAGGGAGAAATGGAGGTGGATTTTGAGGGCAAGGAAAGGGACATGACAGGAGACAGAGAGAGCTACCAAGAGGCCACTTTACCAGGGGCAGGTGATCCAGGGATGTGTGTGCCGAGGGCCAGTCAGTCAGGAGCCAGCAACGACGAACCAACTTTGCCAGGGCCAGGTGCTCCAGGGACCAGACTGCCAGGGTCTAATAGTGCAATTGTGGAGGACCTAATAAGGCAACTTAAAATGGAGAAGTTAATGAGAAGGAGAGCAGAGAGGGCTCTAGCACAGCAAAAAAGAATTAATTTGGCGTTAAAAAAGAGGAACAATTTAGTTAATCATAACCAAATGACAGCCCTTGGACAGGAAAAGAAGAGAGGAATACGGTGGGGAAAGGATCTTATAAAAATAAGATTTACTGCTGGCACCACCGGTTATAAAACCCTCCAGCAAATGCAGATTCCACTGCCTAACATCCGCACGCTGCAAAGGAGGATGCAACATGTAAAGCTGGAGCCGGGAGTTTTGGGGGAAGTGTTTGAGATGCTGAGGCTGAAGGCAGGTGGCATGAGTGAAATGGAGAGAGAGTGTGTGCTTTCCTTAGATGAAATGTCCATTACTCCAGGCGTGGAGCTCCATCTGGGAACGGGGAGGCTATTTGGCAACATCACGCTGCCCGGCCACCAAGGACAAGCGACATGCACTGGTGTTTATGCTGGCTGGAGCTACAACGCGGTGGAAACAAGTCGTGGCTTACCACTACAGCGGCAATTCCACCAATGGTGCAGTTTACCGGCCCATCATAGTCAGCATTGTTGAAGCGGCAGCATCTGTAGGGCTTCATGTGCTTAACATCACCACAGACATGGGGAGCCCCAATAGAGCAATGTGGAAGTCCTTTGGGGTGACCTATGACAAACCATGGATCCAGCATCCTGTTGAGCCAAACCAGCGCCTCCATTTCATGCCTGACGTTCCTCATCTCGTCAAAAACTTGAAGAGTGCCATTATCCGTGGTCACATCATCACCATACCTCTGGATGTGGTGGAAAAGGAGCAGCTGGCGTCCAGTGAGGTCTCTGTTGCCCCTTTAAAGGATCTGGTGTCCTTCCAAGAGGGCATGGCACTAAAGCTGGCACCCAATTTGTCCAGAGGTGTCCTTGAGCCTAGCCATTTCGAAAAAATGAAGGTGAGTTCAGCAATGCATGTATTCAGCAAAGCAACAAGTGCCGCCCTGAGGTACATGGTAGAGGAGGAGCGCAGACCAGAGTCCTACTTTACAACGGCATGATTTTTGGATAAGATGGACCACTGGTTTGACCTCATGTCGTCCCGCAATGTTGTCACTGCCCTCAGTCACTTCAAGATGGAAGAGTATGAAAAGGCCATCAGCTTCCTCCGTGACTCGATCCATTTTTTCAGGGCCTGAAGATCGGTCCCCAGGGCAGCTGGAAACCAGTCCAGACAGGACTGGTGATGGCCACAACGACAATACTGGAGGTCCAGCAAGATCTGTTGAGACAGGGGCACAAATTTGTCTTAACAAGCCGGTTCACTCAGGACTGCCTAGAAAATACTTTTTCTTGCATACGTCAGAGGAACTCAGTCCCGACACCTGTGGAGTTCCACTATGCACTACGGGCTGTCACTGTAGGGCAGTTCCTCTCGACAACGCATACTGGCAGTTACCTGGATGATGCATCAGACCACTTGGCGGACTTCTTGGACAGCCAGAACAGCAACTGCAGTGCTTCTGAGGTTGTGAGAGTGGAGCAGCTGGTAGACCCATCACCACCTGACCTCACAAAGACCGAGTCTTGTGTCCTCTACTACCTGGCAGGATACATAGCGAAGAGGGTCATCGGCTTCTCGCTCTGTGAGGAATGCCAGTGTGCACTGGTTGAAAAAGTAACCAACACAACAAGTGAGAGAGCTGTTTTACTACAGTTATAGGAATTTAAAAGGGGTGCATTATACCGGCCATCCGATGAGCTGTTCACTCTCCTGCAGCACGTGGAGCAGCTGTCCCGTTCCAAGACGAGTGATTCCCTTATGGAATCCTCCAACGTCGTAGTGGAACAGCTGGAAAGAGAGGCCATGAGTCTGGACAGCAACCTTCCCTCATGCCATGAGCTGAAAAAAAAATCCTGCAGCAGCCGCCTGCAGCAGCAGTGTTTGGGAAACAAATTAGTCACACTACTGTCTGAGTAATAAACATTTTAAAGCTCATTATGGCTTATGATAATTTTTTGTGTAAAATAATTTGTATTCCTACATGCAATCCAACAGCCCTTTCAAGGGTGTAATTAAAGGGGAACTTGGCAACTATTTCAACTTAATAAACCCGTTTAGAAATCATTTGGATGGTTAAATGACCTGTTCCGGTTAAAATGGTGACAGCTGCCAGCAGTCTAGCCACCAGCAGCAGAAAACCAACCTTGCAACATTGAGACTACCAGCCCCGAAAGACCAGTGAGAAACAAGAAGCTCGTTTTTAAATGCGTGTTTCTTACCTTGTAACATCCACATAGTTCTGCCAAAATGCTAACAGTCATGCTAACAGTTCGCTGCAGCAGCAGTGTTTGTAAACAAATCCATGTGCTTTATCATCTTTTCACACAGATTGAAATAGCATAATGTGCAATTTCTCCAGCAGAGGGGGAAATCCTGCCAAGTTTCCCTTTAAACAAACCTTATTTCTACTAGCATCAGATACACAGTACTCAGCTGACTAGCTAACACCGCCAGGTTCAGCAGATACAACCTAAAAAAAAACGTCCTTAATCAACCTTAATGATCCTAGTAATCTAACATCAATAATTTACTAAATAAAATATGTCAGAGATTCACTACTGAACTTTGTAATTTTTGGTGTAGCGATACCTTCTTCACAGCTCGCAAAATCGAGATAACTAAGTAGCAGGCAATGACTGAAAATCGGTTGTCTACCAAGTTAAGAAAATATATGTAAATTGCACTGTGCACATACAAATAAATATAAGCATATGCACCATAAAGGGCCTATTTATATAATATACAGAGTTGACTATTCAAAAGAGGTAGCTATTTAATGAATTTACGCCTGGATATAACGTTAACGTTACCTTTACAGAGGGCGAAGTCAAGCTAACAAACTAGCAGGCAATCGGTGGTCTACCAAGATAAAACATATATATAATTACGCTGTGTACATACAAATAAAGATCAGTATATGCATCATAAAGGGCCTCTGATAAAATATAGACAGTTGACAGTTCAAAAGAGGTAGCTATTTAATCAATTTACCCCTGGATATAACGTTACCTTCACAGAAGGCAAGTCAAGCTAACAAACTAGCAGGCAATCGGTCGTCTACCAAGATAAAAAATATATATATAATTACGCTGTGTACATACAACAAAAGATCAGTATATGCATCATAAAGGGCCTATGATACAATATAGACAGTTGACCCAACAGCATAGAATGGCTTTTTGAACTACACGAGGCTGCATACCCCGGAAGTAGGCGGCAAAAAGCGCACAACGGAGTCCAATGGGGAGTGTCGCAACTCTTTCTCTCTATGGCTCTGGGATGACCCAAACTATATGTAGGGATTAAATGTTTATATCTAATTTGCATATTATGACGTCATATGGTGGCGGCCATCTTGGATTATAGAATTTTCATGAAAAGTTGCATGTTTGAATGCACCACTTCTTTCCCCCCAAAATGTCCCTCACCTTCTGTATGCTATATTGCACAATGCTGAATGCTCAGGTAAATACTAAGTAGTAAACAAACTATGTAAATCATTACTAATAAATGGCAGAAACAAACCAAATGCATGTAGCGGTAGGCACCTTTTGCTGTAGAGATTTTCCATTTACTACATACAGTAGGCACTCTGATTCCATGTATGGGGCACATATATATTATTCAGATGACACACAAACACAAGTAGACAAGACCTGTTTAGTTCAAAAGCTCACTTGCCACGGCAAGGCACAGATCAGGAGTGAGATGACGAGACAAGACAAGAGACAATGTTATTTGTTTGTTTTTGTTGTTTTGTTGATTTTTTTTAGCTGACAAAGACACACACACATCACAAGGACATGAACACACAAAAAAGGACACATATATGTCCTAAAATGGTCAGGGAAATAGATAATCAACAGTGTAAATCATTACTAATAAATGGCTGACAATTTTTTTGCTGTAGAGCTTTTTTGCTGTAGAATGACTATCCATATCCATATCCTATCCATACAGGGCCGGGCATTCCCATCATCTTGTGATAGACTATGCATGGCCTAATGGCTCTCCTGCCCCATGTCACCACCTCTGCTCCTGTTGCGAGCAGCATGGCCAGATCTGCCTCATGGGCCGGCCGAGTGGGAGAGAATTTTGCGCCAGCTCGACTAGGCCTACTGTCATTCTCATTGCGACTCCCCACACTGCCTCTACGCCTCCCCCTAACTGTCCTATGAGCACTTCGACCTCGCCTAACATACCCAGTGGCATTAGGACAAAGGCTCCACCATGTTACTGTCGCGAGCGACATGGAGAGGCACACGCTCAGAAGCTTGGCGCTTATGGATATTAGGCTACCTCCAGCCTCGCTCGCCACACCACTAACACCCTGCTAACTTCCTGATGAACACCAACCCTTGAAACATTATTCCCACCAGTGACATTGGGCAAACGATTCAACGTTTGTGCTTGGTGTAAGCTAAACTATGGAGTAAACTCTCACTTTGTCCAGCTGCATCATTGCAAGGCAGGGACGATCTGAAGCCTCACTAAACGAATCACCGCCATTTTCTGAAGGCAGATATTCCCCTTCAGAATCAGGGTCCTTGAATAGAAGACCCAACACTTCATTTCAGGTAAACTTTTTGATGCCATTAGGCGATAATCTAATGCAAATACTCGCTGACGCTGACAATATCGCTCTGACAAAGTGGCTTTCACACGCACACCAGTCTCGGTATTTCACGCGACTGATTCAATATGCTGTAGCTAGAAGGTTTTGTTTAAAGCGTGCCCTTTTTTCGACTCAGGGATGACGATGACATGTCTGCCATCTAGTGGAGTGGAGGTCGAACAAAATATGACACCCTATTTGACTAAATCGGCCGTTTTATTCAGTACCGCATCTTGTCGACCGTGGCGCCTAGAGGGTTAAGTCAATGGGAATTTATTGCTCTTTTATCGTAAATATCTCAAAAAGTATAAAGTTTACAAATGTAAAAATGACATTGTACAATTGTCCGTTACAAGACCTTTGTAGGAGTGTTTCAATGACGTGAAACGGTTCAGTGGTTTTAGTGTCATTAAACGTCAAATTTGGTCGGAAGAAGAATAATAATAACTAGAAATGCAATTCCAAGGAATTACCAGTGCATGAAAATGCTGAAGTTGTGATGTAAAATATCATGTATCATAGTTAAAATAGATAATACAGAGATGGTTACTACGGTGATGCTAGGATAGACATGGTGGCTGCATAGCTTAATAAAAGTTGATAGTTTAAAAGTAGACTGTTTAAAAGCTGAATGTAGATAGTTTAAAAGTTGTTGATAGCCAGTAGATAGTTTAAAAGTTGTTGATAGACAGCTAGTTTAATAGATAGTTTAAAAGTAGACCGTTTAAAAGTTGAAGGTAAATAGTTTAAAAGTTGTTGACAGACTGGAAGTTTAATGAATGTGTATAGGTAGATATTTGGCGATAATTTGATCTAAAGTTGGAATGGCTCTATAGTTTGCTAGCAGTTATGCTAAGATTTTTAACTATGCTAACCATGCTTCTTAGCTAATGTTTTATAGCAGTGCTAGCAATGCTAACCATGCTAACTTAGCTAACTTAGCTAATGTTTTCTAGCAGTTTAATGAATGTTGATATTCAAATAGTTTAATGGCTGTGTATAAGTAGATATTTGACGATAACTGAAAGTTGGAAGTTGGAAAGTTGGCTCTGAACTGAACTAGGGAAAACAGCGTCGGAAAGATCAGTTGCTATCAGTTGATAACAGACATGTTGTACAACACTGCCATCTGCTGGTTGTTCAGTGGAGGGTGTCTTCGTGATTCAAATCTAGTGGTATTTATTTGTGGATCTTGGTGTGCAGTAGGAATGTCTCAAAATTACGTCATCGACATAAAAGCAAAAAGGAGATTCACAAATGCAGATTCCACATACAAAGTCAAGCATATTTATTTTCAAATCTCGAAAATATATTTACAAAGACACGTTTATTTATATAAATTTGTTTATTTATTTGTATGTCACATTTTTATATTTGTATTTTGTATTTGGATATTTATAAATGTATGTATATGTATATATATCCTTTTATATATATTTAAATCATTTTGAGACAATCCTCACTCCATAGTATTATGATGTCACAATCGGCAATGTTAAGTCTATGGGGATTTTTAAAAAGTTTTTCTTTAATAGTTTAAAAGTATAAAAGTTTCAAAGTTGAAAAGACATAGCAGCTTCGTCCGCTTGAATACCCACGCTACAAAGTTTGAATGAAGTTTCTAAGTTAAACTGTTCAAGAGAAATAGCGTACGGAAAAAGTGGTAAGCGGAATAATAATAATAAGAAGTTGTTGCCTAGGAAGAACAGTACAGTGCATTTTCATGCACTGTAAAAACAGATAAGAAGAACAGTGATAATAGTCCATTGCATTTACATGCAATGCAATAACCAGTAATGTCAAGACCCTTCTCAATAGGAAAAAGATAGCGTTTAAGGAGTGGAACATGGCAGAGCTGAGGCGAGTACAGGGGGAACTCAAGATTAAGCTGAAAGAGGCTAAGGAGGACTACAGAAGGAAGATGGAACAGAAGCTGCAAGATAACAACATGAAGGAGGTGTGGGACTGTATGAAATCTATCACTGGCCTTAAGAGCAGCAGCTCTGTGGAGGGAGACCTGGACAGGGCGAACCAGCTGAACCACTTTTACAACAGGTTCGATTGCCCATCCCCCACCCCACCTCATTACCAGGGCAACACTCACCCCCACCATCACTGGATATTGCACCCCTCCCCCACATGGCGACCACGAACAAAGAGGTGACAACGACCTCAGTCAACAGCCATCAGACACACAGACCTCAGATGCTGCCCCCCTCCCCTCCCTTCCCCCTCTCCATCATCACTGCTGATCAGGCTATTGCACCTCTCCCCCACATGGTGACCATGAGTAGAGCGACAACAATGGCTTCAGCCAATGGCCATCAGTCTCTAGCCACACGACAACCCTCACAGAAGCACCCCTCCTCCTCCTCACCCTCCACTCCCCTCATCCCCCCCATCATTTCAGCGGACCAAGTAAGTTATCTCTTAAGGAAACTCCATCCTCGTAAGGCAGCCGGGCCTGACAGACTGTCCAAGGCTGCTCAAGGGCCTGTGCTGCTGAACTGGGGGAGCCACTGAAGCACATCTTCAACTGGAGTCTACGTCTCGGACAAGTTCCAACACTGGAAGACATCATGTCTCACCCCCGTTCCCAAGAAACCACACGCCAGCGAGCTTAATGACTTCAGGCCTGTCGCTCTAACATCACATGTGATGAAAACAATGGAGTGGCTGGTCTTAGGTATGCTCAGACCCCAGGTACGCCATGCACTAGACCCGTTACAGTTTGCATACCAGGAGAAAGTGGGCGTGGACGATGCCATCACTTATCTTCTACACAGGACACATTCTCACCTAGACAAGGGGAAAAGTGCTGTTAGAATCATGTTCTTTGATTTCTCAAGTGCTTTTAACACCATCCAACCCCTCAGACTGGGAGACAAGCTCTTGCAGATGGGTGTGGACGCTCACCTGGTAACCTGGATTACAGATTACCTGACCGAGCGACCACAGTTCGTCAGACTGAAGAACTGCCTCTCTGACACTGATCAGCAGCACCGGAGCGCCACAAGGAACTGTGCTCTCTCCAGTCCTGTTCACCCTGTACACATCTGACTTCTGCTACAACAACGAGTCATGCCACATGCAGAAGTTTTCTGATGAAACTGCAATTGTGGGGTGTATCAGGGACGAGCAAGAGGAGGAGTACAGGAGCCTGGTGGAGGACTTTGTGCAGTGGTGCAAACTCAATCACCTCCAACTCAACACTTCAAAGACCAAGGAGATGGTGGTGGATTTCCGAAGGTCTAAGCCCGCTCTGCTACCAGTCTCCATTGATGGGGTCAATGTGAAGGTGGCAAGCACCTACAAGTATCTGGGTCTCCACCTGGACAATAAACTGGAGGCTGCAGTCCTTCAATGTGTGCAGCAAGCTCCTCAGGATGTTCTATCAGTCTGTTGTGGCCAGCGTCCTCTTCTATGCAGTGGTATGCTGGGGAGGAAGCACAAAGAAGAAGGATGCTGGACGACTTGACAGGCTGGTAAGGAAGGCTGGCTCTGTAGTGGGAGCTGAACTGGAGTGCATCATTTCAATATCTGACAAAAGGACCCTAAACAAACTGATCAACATCTTGGACAATGAATGTCATCTGCTCTACAGCACAATCAAAAACCAAAAGAGCTTGATCAGCTGGAGACTCGGGCTCACTGCCATGCACAACTGAAAGGCTGAGGAAGTCATTTGTTCCTAGGGCCACTGAACTGTTCAATGCCTCACTAAAGGGAAGAGGAGAGATAGACTTCTCTGCTTAGTCTGTCTGCCTCTCCACCCTCTCCATGTCCATGTTTTTTGAGTACTGACTGCCCGTTACTGCTTACTACTGTTTTACTATTGTACACAGCCTAATGTTTTCACTACTGTTTTACTGCTACACTGTTTTTCATGCTATAATAGCACACATGATCAATGGCTGCGGTCAGGCTTCTGATACAATACTGAATGAATGAATGGCTATAACCCTATTACCTCAACCTGTTCTTGCACTGAAATAGTTTTTTTATTTTACCTTGTCTACATTACACTTTACTCTCCTATTTGTCTATATTATTTATGCTGGTCTCTAGACCTTGCTCTTGCACTGTTGCACTGTTGGACTAATGTTGGACTACTTTTTGCACCTCCACCATGACACTCACTCTCGAGCACCTTGCCAGGCACACATAAGTAAGGACTATGGTCGGACTACTGTTTGCACCTTCACCATGACACTCACTCCCTTTAGCACCTCACCAGTCCCCCCATATAGTGTATTTAGTATTTAGTTTTGTTAGTTTTCTTATCTGTCTTATCTTCTACTGTCTTTATTGTACAGTTGAGTTTAGTTATATGTTTATACTTATACTTATGTTTACCATTTCTGCTGTAAGTGCATGTTGTGTGTTATGTCTGTATGCTACTGAGACCCTTGAATTTCCCCTTGAGGATCAATAAAGTATCTATCCGTGCTGAACGCTATTTGTCAGTGAGCAGAAACACACACGACATTCAAACTATTGATAAGATGTGCACTATGGAAACTGGTCTGTAGGCTAACATTGGACAAATAAATGACACTGACTCGCCATTCAATTCACCATTTTCAATTCATAGAAGGGAGAGCCCAGTCTCTCCTGTGACATGGAGGTGCGCAAATAGTTTTTTTTAACCTGTTCAACTTCGAAAAGCTTCGTTCACCCGATGCCAGTCACTGATCGCAATTTCAAAGTTCGGGAAGCTTCAATCTTTTCAAGTTTTAAGTGCAGTAGGCCCCTATCTGCCCCCTTTGGAATTATATCTCGAGCCTATTAGGTCCAGTGCATTATGTCCTGGGATTCGGACGTGCTCAAAAAGAAAAGAAAAAACACTGCTGGTGTAGGCCTACAGGCTATAATCAATTACCGGTAGTTAAATAATTTGTCCAGCTGTACATTTGTTCGTGCTACATAGCCTACAAACACAAAAGGTGCTTTGATATCTTTGAATGTCGGCATGCAGGCATGCTGTGGTTGCAATGAATGAGGATAATTGGTTTTATCTGCGGATTTATTTTTCCAGTCTCAACAGCACGTCTGCTTTTTCCACACACATCTAAGTTCTAACACACATCCCCTCTCGCTTTCTCTCTTTCCATCCCTGCGCACGGTGCTTTCTTAAAGGAGCTGCACCATTTTACAACAATTGCATCTACATTTTCATATTAGAATGTTTTGTCAAGTGTAAGCTTAAACTAGGCTACCGTGATCAATTTAAGTTCCCGTGCCCCCGCTGAAAGTCTCATGCACTTATCGTTAGGCCTACACTATCAAATCTATAAGTATCGGTGAGAAATAGGGTATAAGATATATAAACTCACGCTATTGATTTATCATATATGTTTGGTAATGGCTCAACTTTCTCTGATTGTTCTACTGACTTGGAAACTGCGTCATGGAAGCAGTAAGTCAATTCGCATCAAAAATAGTAGTGGCAGAACTCCCAACTGACACCTTTGGTTGGTTGTTTGTGCCATTTCTGCTGAGAAAATGGGGTGCGTGATTCCCGTCCAAACTTAACTGGGACCCACTGTATATTTACATAGTCCTAGCGTAACCTTCTGACAGAGTAGTAGTAGCAGCAGCATTGTGGCAGAGTGATAAATAACATTGATAACATTTACATGAAGTTTAAACTTGTGCTTATGTGTACTGTATATTTACATTGATATGCAGTAATTTCAAGTATATCAGGCTTGATATGAAGCAGCAACACGTTAGACTGCGCAGTAACAGTGCAGTTCCACAGGGCGGTCCTGGGGGGGGTGTTTGGGGGGGGGGGGTAGCCTAGTTTAAGCTTACACTTGACAGGGGTAAGGGTAGACAGGATCCTAGGTTCCTGGCTGGCTGGTGGGTGGGGGGGGGGGCTGTCAGTGATGGGAGAGTGGGTAGAGTGTTCAGCATCCTGATTGCTTGGTGGATGAAGCTACTTGCAAGTCTGGTGGTGCGGGAGCGGAGGCTCCTGTACCTCTTTCCAGAGGGCAGGAGGCTGAACAGTTTGTGTGCAGGGTGGGTTGTGTCCTTGACAATCATTAGTGCTTTGGTGGTGGTGTAAATGTCCTGCAGGGAGTGGAGTGGTGCTCCAATGATCCTCTTAGCTGTGTTAACAATGCGCTGGAGGGTCTTCTGTGGTTTAAGTTCACTGTTGAATGGGTAGGCCTAGCCTACCCTATGCTTGCTCAAAATATATGCTTTTTTCTAGTAGAGGTGCTTCAAATTGCCTTTAAAAAATCACCTGTCTCAGAATATGTAGAAGATTCGGTCCAGGGCAATTCCGAGCAAAACTGCCACATCCATAACGCCAACATGCTGTGGTAGCCTATTTAGTTGGTGTTATGGACGTGACAGTTTTGCGTGGTATTGCCCCCATATCGTTATATAAATCTCTGTCCTCGCTGTCTAGCTTTCTCCTCTTTGAGCAATCTATGATTTGAAAATAACTGACTTATCGCTAACTTAGATATCCAGTGAGTCTCTTCACCATTGTAACTACTCACTGACTCGACTTTATCAGAATGTACAGATTTCACTGGCTGAGTAGCAGCAAGCGAAATGATGGTTCCTGAAGCTACTGAAGTAAATGCTGTTATCCTAACCAACTAAATATTTAGCGCAGCTTTCAAATCTTATGTGAAAATCTAAATTAGGCTATTATGGTCCGGATAGGATCACGTCAGGGTCCGGATATGTATTGTGGTTGAGATATGTATATATGTATATATGTATTGAGATATGTATTGTGGTTGAGATATGTATATATGTATATATGTATTGAGATATGTATTGTGGTTGAGATATGTATATATGTATTGAGATATGTATTGTGGTTGAGATATGTATATGTATTGGTTGAGAGATATGTATATATGTATTTGATAGTATATATGTATTGAGATATGTATTGTGGTTGAGATATGTATATATGTATTGAGATATGTATTGAGATATGTATATATGTATTGAGATATTTATTCTATGTTGATTGAATGGGTTGAGATATGTATATATATATGTATTGAGATATGTATTGTGGTTGAGATATGTATATATGTATTGAGATATGTATTGTGGTTGAGATATGTATATATGTATATATGTATTGAGATATGTATTGTGGTTGAGATATGTATATATGTATATATGTATTGAGATATGTATTGTGGTTGAAATATGTATATATGTATTGAGATATGTATGCCCAATTTTTAGTCTTGTGACCACCGCTTCTCCCCTTCGCTTCTGACCACCCTGCCTCCTTGTAATCACTTGTTTCTGTATAAAAAACGACCTTTGTTCTCCTTTTCCCACTGTGCTTGCCATAGTTTGTTGACCTCTGTTTTAATGACACTTTTAATTTCTGTTTTACTCAATGGGACTGTCCATTGCAACTCTGACTTAAGAGCCCTTTTAGCCAAGCGGTCAACTACTTCATTGCCTTCACTGCAAAAACTGCTTATCTAACAAAATCTAACCAAGTGTTATTAATCTTATATCTAGATAAAACTAGTTGGTATTGTTTTCAGTATAAAGAGACTTACCTAGCGCTTTGTTGTGAAATCATTTGACTTAATTAAAAAAAAAAATTGACTTATTTTAAGACATCTCATCTTGAAAACAAGCAAATTTGTCTGCCAGTGCGTTAAGCAAATTTGTCCTAAAAACAAGCAAATTTGTCTGCCAGTGTGTTGAGCAAATTTGTCTTGATAAGACTCCTTAAAATAAGTTAAAGTCTTCTTATATTAAGTCAAAATTATCTTTTGAGAGGGCGCTAGGTAAGTCTTTTCATACTAAAAACAATAACAAATAGATTTTTTAATCTTAATATAAGATCAATAACACTTGGTTAGAAGTGGTTTCATTTTTTGCAGTGTTCTATGTCAACATGAGATGGGACCCATAGAAAACACACTGTTATATTACGACTTTGGAGTCTATACAGACTATGAAAGATCTCAAAAACCAAGTCTGGCCTACAAACAGATTTGCAATTTGTAATACTCATTAACTCATTGAGTGCTAAAAACGTTTTTCCTTCCCATGCGTTGAGTGCCAAAAACGTAATAAATGTTATATATATTTTAAATTACGAAACTAGACACTCTAATACACCTTATATGTAATTTTGGGAACTCTGTGATGAATGGAAATGAAATACATGACGATCGAAAAATCATGAAAACGCACAATCTGGACATTTTATCTGGACATTTTATCATAACTCGGTTGCCGCTTTGGGTCGAATCAGTGACGCATGCACGTCAGGTCAAAACCAGGCCATTTTCGTGGGTCTATCACTAGGTAGCAGTCTCGCCAGGTCTCGCTGATCACTTCCCGGAAAGTTTACCGAAGTTTACAAGCAACACTTCATATTTCATGAAAGACGTTATATCTCCATTTCTAGAAAAAAACAGCGATTTTGATGAAAACTAGCCACCGTTTAGCTTGGGATTTCTCAGGAACAGAGGCGTGTAGAAATACACGGTTTGCACCCACTGAGAGCTTAAAGTCTCACCTTTTAAACGAGCCATTGTATTTGTTCATAGCTATAACACAGAATATGCTGTGGCTGTACAAAAATCATCAACGATGGTCTAGATTGCTGGCACTCTAGGACAAAGCTTCCGAAAACAGCTTGGCATTCAATGAGTTAAAGATGCCATTGAGTCTGAGCAGATAATATATTGATTAGACCCAACCTCCTCTATCCACGTAAGAGCTAGTAAAATAGCTAAAAGTTCCAAAGTGTAAACCGCTAAATGGTCTGATGTTCTTTTAAATATTGATTTCTGAAAATGTGGTATATACACTGCTGCTCCCGTCTTTCCTGTATCTGGATCTTTTGAACCATCTGTAAATATTTGAATGCTGCTATTATACTTGAGACCTAAGTATTGTTGCACCAGATCATTCATCCCACCATATTCCCTGCAGTGTTTTGACATCTTTGCTATTTCAAACTACTGCTGGCAAGGGAAATATCCAAGGGGGAATGACGGGTAATGCCACTGTACAGCTGTGACTTAATTTTAAAAGACCCAGTTTCTTAGCTTGACTGTTTCCCACCCATCCAAAACTGCTAATTTGTTTCCTTCCATGTTCCCAGCTAGAGTTCAACACAGGTTTGATTGGATGATCCTGTTTATGCCCCTGCAGATTCACCCAATACACCATGGCAAGCTGTAGGCGTCTCATCGATAAAGGCATCTCCCCACCCTCCACCTGGAGAGCTGGGATTGAAGAAGTCTTGACTGCACCACAACACAGACGAAGGGCTTGTGCCTGAACCAAGTCAAGCTTTTGTAAGTGAGATTTTGCAGCTGAACTAAATACAATGCATGCATAATCCAATGTAGATCTGACTATGGCAGTATAAATATGTTTAAGAGAGTTCATGCTAGCACCCCAACCACTTCCTACCAAGCATCTTATAACATTGACTGCCTTCTTGCACTTGGTGACAGTTTTCTGAATCTCTAAATGTTAGTTTATGGTCCATCCACACACCTAAAAACCTTATATTTTGAACCTGCTTAACTTAATGCCCATAAAGGGTGACTTGTATTGTAGGGTTATTGTATTTATTAGAAAAATAAATAACCTGTATCTTGTCCACAGAAAACCGGAAACCCCACCTGTTTCCCCTCTTCTCAACAATGCTGACTGCTGCCTTTAGCTTCTTTCCAACAAATGCTGCATTACGCCCACTCACCCACAATGCCCCATCATCTGCATATAAAGACCTCCCAAGTCTAGCATCAACCTCTGAAAAAACCTTGTTAATCATGATATTAAATAAAATAGGACTGCATACACTCCCTTGCGGTTCCCCATTTTCTATAGAGTAAATCCTGGAGTGGGATAGCCCAACTCTTACCTCTATAGTCCTGTCCTTCAAAAAATTCATAATCCAGTTGAACATTCTTCCACCAATACCCATGGATTCTAATTTGATAAGAAGACCCTCTTTCCATAACATATCATACGCCTTCTCCACATCAAAGAAGGCAGCTACCAGTTCCTTTTTAGCCTGAGCCATAATTTCATCCTCTAAACATAGCACAGGATCCATAGTTGACCTCCCTCTACAGAAACTCTCTTATCTGCTAAGGTATCAGCAAGCTCCTGCTCTCTAATATGTAAGTTATCCTGTCAGTGACCATACACTCCATTACTTTACATAAGTTAAATGTTAGTGCGATAGGTCTATAACTAGTTGTTTCATTACATTACATTACATTACATTACATTTGGCTGACGCTTTTTAGCCAAAGTGACTAACAACATGGTAAACAGTTTAAGTTTTAGAGCAGTTCTCAACAATTTTAGGACAATTTAAAAACATTAGAGTGACATTGTTCAAGAGTTCAAGAGTTTCACCTTTGTCTTTTCCAGGTTTCCCAATTGAAATAACATCAGACTGTTTCCAAGCTGATGGCAATACCCCGTACCCCCACACCTTATTATATAATTGCAGAATCACTAATTGCGCTTGATGAGTTAAGTTTTCAACCATTTTGTAACATATCTCATCCTTACCAGGTAACGTTGCTCTGACTCCTGCCGATGCTCTTTTCAGTTCAAAAAAGAAAAGGAAACATTTAGTGTTCCATCAAAATTGTCCTCTACCATTAAAATGTTAGAGTGTGCTCTCATTATTACATCTCTACCATTAAAATGTTAGAGTGTGCTCTCATTATTACATCTCTACCATTAAAATGTTAGAGTGTGCTCTCATTATTACATCTCTACCATTAAAATGTTAGAGTGCTCTCATTATTACATCTCTACCATTAAAATGTTAGAGTGTGCTCTCATTATCACATCTCTACCATTAAAATGTTAGAGTGCTCTCATTATTACATCTCTACCATTAAAATGTTAGAGTGTGCTCTCATTATTACATCTCTACCATTAAAATGTTAGAGTGTGCTCTCATTATTACATCTCTACCTTTCTTAGCTTCAGGTGTCAGATTTGTAGAGCTGTGGACTTTAACAAGCCAGAGCCTCCACCTTCTCCTTATCTGTTATCATAATTTCATTATTATATTACAAGGATACAAGGATACAAGGAAGTTTATTGTCACATGCATATAGTTACTGGAAGTAAGAAATGCAGTGAAATTATGTCTGGTGTCAGCCTATTTGTGCATTAATTGGGGGTTAAAAAGTGCAGTAGAAGAGGGGTTTAGTAGATTAAGTGGCAAGGGCTGCATAAAAAAGGTGGGGGAGGATTGGGATTGGGTGGGGGCACCAACAAGGAGCACCCAAGAGCAACAGGGGCAAGGAAAAACTCCCCTTACCAAGGAAGAAACCTTGGGCAGATCCATCGGCTCAGGGGGCTAACCCAACTGCCAGGGGTCTTGGTGTGTGTGTTGGGGGATGACAGGGGAGATGGGATAGTGTGCTGTGTATGTGGGGAGAGGGCAGTGTGCAATATGTGTGTTGGAGAAGCTTCCTCATGAGACAATGTGCTGTGTATTGGGGGCAGTGTGCTGTAAGTATGTTGGGGATGTGTGTTGAGAAGCTTCCTGATGAAATAATGTGCTGTGTATGAAGGGGGCAGGGACTTAATATTGCAAGCAGAGTACTGTATGTAATGTATGTGAGTGATGACAGTGAAGATGTGTGTGTGGTGGGAGGGGAGTGGAGCAGTGACTGTGTGTGTGTGTGTGTGTGTGTGTGTAGTGTGTGTGTGGGTAGGTGGGGGCAGTGTGCTGTAAGTATGTAGAGGATGTGTGTTGGAGAAGATCCTGAAGACAATGTGCTGTGTATGTGTGTGTGGGGTCAGTGTGCAGCAAGTATGTAGAGGAGGCTTACTGTAGCAAGCAGTATGCTGTATGTATGTGAAGTGATGACAGTGATGATGTAAGTGTGTGTGTTGGGGGTGGGGGGGGGGGGGGCAGAAAGGCTAGGCAATCAAGGACATGGGCAGATGGAGAAGAAATCAAAAATAATAAATAAAAAGTGTGCAAAATTTGGAGAAAGTCAGATATGTGTGTGTGTGTGTGTGTTTTGACGTGTGATGAAATAAGAAAATAAATAAAAGGTCTGTAGCATAGGGAGAGGGATGTAAAAGTGCTAAAAGTCATGTATGTGTGTGTGTGTGTGTGGGGGGGTCATGAGTGCTGAGGAGTGAATGAGTGCAAAGTCAGTATAGTGTGAGTTCAGAGTTGGGAAATGTTTGAGAGTGCTGAGGAGTGAATGTGTGCAAAGTCAGTATAGTGTGAGTTCAGAGTTCGGATGGCCTGGGGATAAAAACTTCTCCTGAGTCTCTCAGTTCTGGCTTTGTGACTACATAGGCGTCTTCTTGATTTCAGCGCTAGGAATAATCCATTGTTAGGATGAGAAGAGTCCTTCAGAATCTTTTGGGCTCTTAGGAGTACTCTTCTGGAATAGATATCTTGTAGAGCAGGGAGTTGAGTTCAGCTGAGCGCACTACTCTCTGCAGAGTACTACAATCTCTAACTGTGGAGTTCCCATACCAGGTGATGATGCTACCAGTTAGAACACTCTCAACCGCTGAAGTGTAGAAGGCCTTCATGATGGATGTAGAAACTTTGAATTTCCTTAGCTGACGAAGGAAGTAGAGTCGTTGTCTGGACTTCTTCAGAACATATTGAGTGTTAACAGTCCATGTTAAGTCTTCAGTAATGTGGACACCAAGGTATTTAAAACTTGTGACTCTCTACAGGTTGCCCCGCTGATCATTAGTGGGGTGTAACTGTAGTTCTGCTGCTGCCTTCTGTAATCCACTACCATTTCCTTGGTTTTATTGATATTCAGTGTCAAGCTGTTAGATTGACACCACTGTGCCACCTCATCAACCTGATCCAAGTAGAACTGTTCATTGTTGTTACTAATCAGGCCCAAGATCACTGTGTCATCTGCAAACTTGATGATGGAGGAATGACTACTGATATTTGATAGCTGGTAATGTATACTCCTTCCTAATACCACCCATCCTTCTTATCATACCCCAGATTTGGCTAATATGTGTTTCTCTCCCAATGTTATTGCATAACTGCTGCCAGTGACTCCGCTTAGCCTTTCTAATAGCTCGTCTAACTTCTGCTTGTGACTTTTTATATTCTATTAGGTCATTAAAGGAAAATTATCTTTTAACTTTTCTAAAAGCTCTGTTTCTTGCCTTAATAGCTTTATTGCATTCATCTGACCACCAGGGGACTACCTTGTGTTGTTTTAATCCACTTCCTTTACCTATAACTTCTTCTGCAGTAGTGTGCATGATTTCTACTACTTCTGCATTAAAACCATCTATACTATCATGCCTGTTTTGACTAATTCCTTCTAACCTCATACTACATGTCATATTATAAAGTGCCCAGTTGGCGTTTTTTAATTTCCATCTAAAACCTATTTCCTCCAACTGAACTGGACCCACTCCTACTTCACATATTATTGGGTAATGGTCGCTCCCTACTGTAGTATCTTGTATAACATCCCACTTACTGACTCTAGCTATTTGCTCAGACACCAAAGTGAGATCGATTGGAGATTCCAACCCTCTTGCTATATCTACTCTGGTTCCCCTTCTATCATTCAGACAGACTAGCTCTTGCTCCTCTAGAAATTCTTCCACCATACTCCCATTACTATCAGTATGAGCACCAACTCCCGCGTTTCCCGTGATCTCAGAAGGCGACCAATTAAACACGAAAGAAAACCCGCATCTTTGAAACCACACCTCTTCCCCACCCTGTGCCGTCCAATCAGAGCAGACCGCCCACCATCCCCAGAACTAGGCTACTCAAAAACAGACTCAGAAAAGTACAGCAAATAAACCAACGTATCACTATCAGAGTAGTAGCCTGGACAATCCAGACCCTGATAATCTAGAAAGATTAAGGGTCTGGCAAAGAGCAATGTAATGGCCCAACTCAAGGGGCGGCAACAAGCATGCATTTAAAAATCTCACAATTGGATAACACTAGACCATGTTTACTCTGAATGATTTCGGACTCTGACGCAATCGGATAACACTACGACTAATATGTACTGTCCTCCAACGTTGCAGCACTGTCTTCATCAGTTTAGCTGGTTCCCCGGAATGTTGGGGAAAAAGTAACGTGCATCATTGCTCATTGCCAGAGTGTCTCGCAGAGACAATTCCATTGTACTCTCGCGAGAACTCTGGATTTCCAGGGACCCTTTCAAGAGAGTTCCATTATCAGCATCATAGTTGGCCCCACAAGGCTTCCATTTTAACATTCCATATGTTATCTTAATGCAGAGGAAGCAAATAGAACATTCAAGCATTGTTTTTGTTTTTATTGTTGAAAGGGTCTATAGTAGAAATGCTCATGAACAGAAGGCTATAGACTAAAGACGTCAGAACTGCTGCATTTAAAGCAACGCATAATTGAGTGCATTTGAGTGCAATTGAGACAGAAATGCTGGCATGAAAATATATAGCCTGTCTCCGCCTTTTTAATCCACGTATGACGTAGGCTAGGCTAGTAGCCTCATCCCCCATTGGTAGACTAGTAGCCTAAGGCTTCCTCCAAGAATGACATGACATGGGTGTAGTCTTTAATACGCATTTTAATGATTTCAGTTTTGTTTTAATGAATTATGTCATTCCACTGTATTGGCTCTCATAACTCCCAAAGATGTCAGTCAAGTCAGCCTGTAGCCTGAAGATGAAAGACATTATCAAATTATACTGTAGGTATAAGCTGTTTACAAATAAAACGTAAGCTACAATTATATTAGTAGTAGTAGATAATGTGCTTGTTGTGAGCTGACTACTGACTGTCTCAAGAAGCCCCCCTTCACTCATCTTGGCTACACTAAGCACCAAACAGAGACAGCACTGGACTTCACAGTCAGATAGAAACAGGACAGAAATGGTAAAAATCTAAACAGTTCATTTGCAAAAGGGCCGAGTGCTCCATTTGATCTAAGCTTCCTGTTAGTGTTGGTGACTAGACACAACACACACACAACTCTATTACCCATAATGCATCAGAGGTTGGTAGCAGAGATTTGAGACCTAATCAGCATTGATGTTGCTCAGTCTGGACGCTCGTAATGAACCAATAACAACATCTTCTTCCTCCAGCTTCCTTCTACGAAAGCTTCCATGTGCTGAAACTAGTGTGTGAGGAGTGTGTGTGTGTGTGTGTGTGTGTGTGGCGGCCGTGTTCTTAGACTTGTCTGGGCAGTCGTGGCCTACTGGTTAGCTTCGGACTTGTAACCGGAGGGTTGTCGGTTTGAACCCCGACCAGTAGAAACGGCTGAAGTGCCCTTGAGCAAGGCACCTAACCCCTCACTGCTCCCCGAGCGCCGCTGTAGCAGGCAGCTCACTGCGTCAGGATTAGTGTGTGCTTCACCTCACTGTGTGTTGAGTGTGTTTCACTAATTCACGGATTGGGATGCAGAGACCAAATTTCCCTCACGGGATCAAAAGACTATATATACTACATATATAGATATGTGTGAGTGTGCGTGCCGTGTTCTTAGACTTGTCTGTCAGGAGGAGAGTGTGTGTGTGTGTGTGTGTGTGTGTGTGGCGTGTTCTTAGACTTGTCTGTCAGGAGAGTGTGTGTGTAGCAGCCATGTTCTGACACTCAAGTGTGTGTGTGTGTGTGTGTGTGTGTGTTTGCAGGTGCTCTTCATTCATGGTCCGGCCTGTAGAGAGAAGCAGAGGACACTCATGACACCAGCAGCTCAAACTCATCTAATCTAACGGACACTCATACACGTCTAATCTAACAGACTATATCTAATACACATCTAATCTAACGGACTCTATCTAATACACATCTAATCAAACAGACAATGGGCCCTATCATGACAGTCTAAAGCGCATCGTCACTCGTCAAAAGCTTATTCAAATTTAGTAGGATGTCCAGTCCACATTGAGAATGTTTTCATTATCAAACGTCAAGCACATGGCGCAACAAGGTGTTCCTAGGTTTCTTAATCAGTCATGGCTGTGTTTGGGGTGTAACATCATTTAAACCAATGAGAATGACATCTGTCATTCCTTTAACGGCACAAAGCGCAATGTCAAAGAATGCATCGGTATTTTGACAGTCAACGGCGCATTTGAAGGAGGCTGCTTGCGAGACCGTATGGAATAGTCATTCCATTAAACCATTCTTTACTAAAACCTAGCATAGCCTTCACACATTTGCACTCGTCTATTATTTGAACTCATTGGCAAAGTGAAACTAACTTCACCATGGTGTCAGTCAACGACAAGACAGTTATATGCAGTAAGTTACTTTCATTATTGACTGACAATGGGTTACCATCGAAAACATAGGCTGGAAGAAAGCAACACTTACCCTAATATTGCTCAAATGACTGAATAAAACAACATTTATCCTGCAGAGGAGTTGCTTATATCTCGTGACAGTGCGTCTTCAGCTGTGCTCCATACGTGTCTCTCGCCTCTCCCCTAATCACTTTTAACCGTCAATACCAATTTGCAAATAATGCTGAATAACTACTCATCATGAGATGTACAGTATTTCGTAATATCTTTATTCTAATTATGTTTCCCATTGTAATCGTGCAATTTGTAATGTTTGCATGGACGTGTGGGATAATTTTTATTTTTCTCATTGAATGTTGAGTATACCTTATATACATGTAGTGAAATCTGATTGTCATCTCCTAACTCTGACCCTTGTGTTTTCTGAAACTCCTATGTTGGAATGTTTAGTTAAATTAACCCCTGTGTCACCGAACTGTGGGTAACCCTCAGGATGGGGGGTCGTAAACATTTCTTATCTTTGTTAAAATACCAGATGGTTAAGTGGGGTCGTAAACATTTCTTATCTCTGTTAAAATACCAGATGGTTAAGTGATTAATGGAGGGTGACAACTTGTGATTTTCCATGGGTGTGGGGTAAGGTATAAGAGTTGGCTTCACCCACAGATGTGTGGGCTTGTTACTTTGACATTTCATGTGTGTAACATGCTCCTGGCGTCGTGAATAAAGCTGCAGTCTCACACCAGTTGTCTTGGAGTAATTTTGACCACAGACGTGTGCATGGACGGACGCTGGTGTGCGTTCATGGATGATAGAGGGATGGTGCGTTGTGCACCCGCCAATATGACTGTTGACAATGCGCTCTTCAAATAACATATAAACAACTCGCAATAGACTTCTGACCAGGTTTCTCTTGGTCAGTGGCGTAATGCGTTTTAGGTAGTGTACAATAGCGATTTTTAGACAATGCGCTTGGTCACTACCGCTGTAGCAGGCAGCTCACTGTGTTGGGATTAGTGTGTGCTTCACTTCACTGTGTGCTGAGTGTGTTTCACTAATTCAATGGATTGGGATAAATGCAGAGACCAAATTTCCCTTACGGGATCAAAAGAGTATATATACTTATACTTATACATTGTACTCACTAGTTAACTAGTTGGAGTAGGTCAATGTCACTAGTTAACTAGTGAACCCTAAATGGCTTACTAGCTAGCTAGGTGATGGCAGCAGGCTCACTAGTTAACTAGTTGATGCATCCTTGTCCAAACTAGTTAACTAGTGAGGTCATAAAT